>NC_060887.1:983861-1010326 GCF_014805685.1 Silurus meridionalis | reverse complement strand
ATATTAAAATGAAGGTTAAAAGTAAAACTAAATTAAAATTCAATTTATTTATTTCAATAACTCCATTCAGTTTGATCAATTCAGTTATTCAAAATCCTATAATAATTTCAAATCTTTTATATCAGTTCAAGTAACTCAGTTCAAAAGAGTTAAATAATAAAGTCCAGAAGAGTTGGTTCACTGGTTTCCACTATTTCCACTATCGTTCGACACTCAGTCTATTTTTACAACTATTTGTACACATTACAAACTGTGTACTCACCAAAATCCAAAGAAATAAACATGTAGGTATGTATTTTATCCTCTTTGACTTTATTTTCTTGCTCTGAATTATGCTGCTGCTCATCTCTTCCATACATCATACATTCTTATAGGAAAACCAAGGACCAATTAACATCTGTTTACAGGCTGCATTTGGCCCTGGGACCAGATTTTGGATCCCCCTGAGATAACTAGAGTGCTCATGGAGAAGTTATTTCCAAATCTCCCAAAACACACTGAATTTGAAGATTAATTCTATTTTTCTAATGTCTTTTACAGCTTACCAGTGTGTCATTATAATAATGACACACATGATAATTGACAAATAAATTCTCCAATACACTCATCCAGACAGGTAGGTTCATATCTGTATTGTATTGTATTGTATTGTATTGTATTGTATTGTATTGTATTGTATTGTATTGTATTGTATTGTATTGTATTGTATTGTATTGTATTGTATGTTGTATGCTCAAAGAAAAACTAAAACAAATAGAAGACAGAAAAATAAATTGGGGAAAAAGAAAATTACTTTAAATTGGTTTTCATAGAACATGTAGGAATTTAAAGCAGAAGTCAGAAAAACACAGGTAGGGACGGGACAGAACTCACTATTTCTAGTGTGTTAAAACAAATCCAGACATGGATGGTTGCCCAACGAGGAGAGACCCCCAGCACATCAGGCACAGCGAAGTCAACAGACAGCCCAAGCAACTGCTCCGGCACTTGGAGACTCACCATGACGCTGATGCACCATGTTTGTATTCAGATCTAACAGCATTTGCAAACTTCTTTTCTTTCTTGCAGTGAAGAATCACTTACACTCTGTTTGCTCTCTAATCAGACTGACGACATAAATGAGGTTGGAATGAACACAGAAGTGAAGTCGAAGTAGATTCTAAGTAAAACTCACAAACATGCATGAGGTTGTTTATCATTCATGGTGAGATGTTCAGCTCTGCATAGATCACTTTCTAAATGTGTGAGAGATCAGTGGAAAGATTTTGGGCCCTGGATAAAAAAATGTAAGGAAACAACACGCTGGGAACCGAACCTCAGACCCCACTGTAATGTAGAACACAGACACACTGTATGACATTAAATCAGTTCACATTTATTAACAACATCCCGACTTCCCAAGCCATGGCATAATGACACCAGACTCTTTCTCCAAATAATTATAGAGGATCCTCACATACACAAAGATTCTGTATCTAAAATGCAATTTGTACAACAGGTAAAATTCTTGGGGCATCTGATATCAGAACAATGTAAATAAAATAAAATTCAATATATTTATTTCAGTAACACCATTCAGTTTGATCAATTCAGTTATTCAAAATCCTATAATAATTTCAAATCTTTTATATCAGTTCAAGTAACTCAGTTCAAAAGAGTTAAATAATAAAGTCCAGAAGAGTCGGTTCACTGGTTTCCACTATTTCCACTATCATACGACACTCAGTCACATGACGGTAATGAAACAGTTCCTCATCGTCATTATCACACAATATGAACAGTTCAGACTCATAAACACGTTACTGATCAACCAACACACATCTTTACCTTTTAATACCACAAAACTCATCAGAATCCCATTGTTCAAGATCTGAGTTTGCATTTTCTCTCACACAATGACATCAGTACACATCTAATTCCATATACAACCATTTTTACACATTACAAACTGTGTACTCACCAAAATCCAAAGAAATAAACATGTAGGTATGTATTTTATCCTCTTTGACTTTATTTTCTTGCTCTAAATTATGCTGCTGCTCATCTCTTCCATAAATCATACATTCTTATAGGGAAACCAAGGACCAATTAACAACTTCTTTTCTTTCTTGCAGTGAAGAATCACTTACACTCTGTTTGCTCTCTAATCAGACTGACGACATAAATGAGGTTGGAATGAACACAGAAGTGAAGTCGAAGTAGATTCTAAATAAAACTCACAAACATGCATGAGGTTGTTCACCATTCATGGTGAGATGTTCAGCTCTGCATAGATCACTTTCTAAATGTGTGAGAGATCAGTGGAAAGATTTTGGGCCCTGGATAAAAGAATGTAAGGAAACAACACGCTGGGAACCGAACCTCAGACCCCACTGTAATGTAGAACACAGACACACTGTATGACATTAAATCAGTTCACATTTATTAACAACATCCCGACTTCCCAAGCCATGGCATAATGACACCAGACTCTTTCTCCAAATAATTATAGAGGATCCTCACATACACAAAGCTTCTGTGTCTAAACTGCAATTTCTTGGGGCATCTGATATCAGAACAATGTAAAACTTAAAAGAAAAAAAAAAAGGCAGGCAAAATATCCCTGTGCCCAAGACCAAGGAACAGCTCATGTATTTCCTAGGAATGTGGTTGCAGGAATTTTCAAGACTGGAAACTTCCCATATGAATTATCAGGAATATTTAGGTATTAACAGGAATTAATGGAAATAAAGTTGGAATTTACAGAATTGCAAGTTATCCTATAACAGGGAACTTAAATGTAGTTAAAAAATAACTTGCTTGATAATCAACCAGATTGAATGCAGTTTCAGTTGAATTTCTACCTGCACATTCATCAATCACATGCACACAGCACACTTACTGCAGGGCTCCTGAGACCGTACCCCTACATGCACTGTGTTTTCTTCATGTAAACAATGAGTCACGCCTCAAAAAAGGTTAAAACCACTGCCTTATGGGTAATAAAAGACCAATAATCAGGATCTCAGGTCTACATTCCTTACTATTGAAGTCAACAGGACCAATACAGAACAGTTCATCAGACAGGAAGTCACTTATAGTTACTCAAGTACAGTAACAGTACATTTACTCAAACACTTTACATCACACACACACACACACACACACACACACACACACACACACACACACACACACACACACACACACACACACACACACACACACACACACACACACACACACACACACACACACACACACACACACACACACACACACACACACACACACACACACACACACACACACACACACACACACACACACACACACACACACACACACACACACACACACACACACACACACACACACACACACACCGCTGCTCCATCCAGCAGTAGTGTTCAGGTGTTGTGAGGTGAATCCAGTGTTAACCCTGTCAGAATAACTGCTGAAAGATCATCCACTTTCTTGTGCCAATCCATGTGATTAATTATAAAGTACAGATGTTTAAGTGAATCAGGTTCTGCCCACATTAACTGTCAGCTATATTGCTTTCAGAGCTCAAAATGAACAAAGCACTAAAGCTGCAAGAAAATACCTCAACTTCAGTTTCTGTCAAATTCCTTTTCTTTAAGGACATCAAACATCACTGACTTTACTAAAGTGGATTTCAAGAAAAAAAATGCCATCATTGAATGCTCTCTGTGATGAAGAGACATTAGACATGATTGAAATTCAAAATCTTTATTTATTTAATAGTGTTTATTGTGTCTCGCTGTAGTAAAAGTGTTCAGACTCTCTGTTTCTCTTGTCTTCTTCTTTTTTTTCTATTTCTCCTTTTCTTTTGAATGTTTTCTTGTCTCAGCTGAGCAACAATTTCCTCCCATCGCTCTCGGACTCTCATATAATGATCTGTTTTATTCTCTGAAGTCTTCTTTTCTTCCTCACAGAGATTCTGGGTATCCTGGAGCCCCCTGTTGGTCTGAAGCTGTAAGTTGTTCCTCTCCTCTATGTCAAGTTTAGTTTTCTCTCTTTCGTCCTCTTGTTTTTCTTTAAAGTCCAACGTGGGCTCAAACTGAGCAACACGTTCCTCCAGTCGCTCTTTCTCTCTGATCAAATGATCTCTCTCCTGCTCTGCACTATTTTTACTTTCTCACAGTGATTCTGAGTATCCTGGAGCTCCATGGTGGTCTGTTCCAAAGTGACCTCAAGCTGAGCAACATGTTCCTCCAGTTTCTTTTGCTCTCTCGTCCAGCTCTTTCTCTCACATTCCACATTTTTCTCCAGTTCCTCATGGATTTTTAGGGAAGACTGGAGCTCCATGGTGGTCTATTCCAAAGTGGCCTCAAGCTGAGCAACATGTTCCTCCACTTTCTTTTGTTCTCTGTCCAGCTCTCTCTCTCACAGTCCACAGTTTTCTCCAGTTCCTCATTGATTTTCAGGGAAGACTGGAGCTCCATGGTGGTCTGATCCAAAGTGACCTCAAGCTGAGCAACACGTTCCTCCAGTTGTTTTTGTTCTCTCGCCCAGCTCTGGCTTCTCTCAGTTATATTCTGTTTCTGCTGCTTTCGCTCAGAAGCCAAAGTAGCCTCCAGCTTTTGCACCGTCTGTAGCAGAATGGCTTTCTCTTCTTTCTCTTCTGTTATCTTCTCTATCATTAGAAGAAAATGCATCCAAGTCTTTCACTACTTTCTCCATGTGTTCCAGCTTCTCCTTCATTTCAGCAATCTGCTTAGTTTTCTTTGTTCTTCTGCTTTGAAAAATTCTCTTAACCTTCTGAAGAGCTCCATGTTTATGCCTCTTTACTCACAAGCAAAAACCTTGGAAATGAGAGAAACAGAGACGTTCCCAATTATAGACGTTGCCTTACTGTGACGTCACAGGAGATGCCCGCCCTCCGTCTGTGGCGTAACCCGGTCTCTCTTAACCTGACACTATGCGCATGCGCACATTACAGAGGTAAGAGCGGATAAAATATCATGTCTTCACAGCTTTTCTGTTGTTCCTGAGAGAAGAGCGATATTACAGTCATAAATAAGATAAAACGGCTGTAAACTGTGTATAAAGCGAGTGAATCCGAGTTGAGAACCGGAAGTTGACCGGAGTGACTCTATGAATGTTGCAGAATCATAAATGACCAGTAGGTGGCAGTGTGATGTGTATTAGAGCTCACTGTCACAGCAGGTAATTAGAAGTAGTGGAGCTCTAATGACGTCATTAATAGCGAGGACAAGACACACAGCAGTTTGGGATTCTTTTATTGACTTTATTGATTAATTGATTTGGAGTATGATTGTGTTTCTGATCAAAGTAAGTTCATGTGTATGGAGTAAAACAACCTGTACATTTCTCACTTCCAGACAGTATTATGAGATGTTCATCTGCTGGAAGTTCATGTTTAATGCTGCATGTTTTATAGGATTTATGAGCTGGAATAAATGTCCAAAAACCTCAATTCAACACTGAGTGATTTTTGTAGTTTGGTAGATATTAGATCTTTTGATGTATTATTCTTTTTTAAATATCTGTGTTTTAAATACACATTTATAAATATCAAGGCTTTTACTGGGTAATAAATTAAAAACATAAAGTCATAATTTACTGAAATGAAATTGAAAACATCAAAATACAACAAAAATAAATAAAATGACTATCAATATGTTTAAAACTAGAATAAATCTGTTTCAGACAGTTAAATACAGTGCAGTATTACAGCCTTATTTCATGTTCATTTTATAAACACAGTTTGTCATTATAATATTAATAATAATAATAATAATAATAATAATAATAATAATAATAATAATAATAATAATAATACTTTATTGCAATAGGGTGCTTTAGTACCTAAAGGTCTACATTTAAACATACTTTTATATTCTAAAATTATACATTTTATGATTATTATTATATGAAGATTTCCACATTTATATGATTTATCCTACAGATTAATCACTATAAAGAAAATAGAAACATACACAAGAATGTTATTAACAACTTGTACACTGTACTGCACGATCCATGTGGAATATAATGTGCATATAATAATGAATATTGTGAATGTAAACAAACATTCAGCAGTAGTTGAAAAAAATCAGGTCAGTCTCTGAGCATAAGCACTGAATCACTTGGAATTTACTCGCTCAATAATAAAAACTCTTTGCTATAGTTGTGAGGTGACTGATACACAAAGCCATGGAGCAGTTGGACACTGGGGAGACAATCAGATGAATGAAAGTAGAAAATGTGATAAAACCCTAAAGTTTATTGTGAGATTTGAGTCGTGATCGTTCAGATGCACAGTGTAGCAGCAATGACACAAACTTCACTTCACAACAAGAGCAAAAATACATGAATGAAAAAATGAATGAACTTAAAATTCATCAAATGGAAAAAAAATCCAATGTTATTTAAACTTTGGAGAAAAATCTTATATTCTGTTAATCAATTCTCTCATACTGACCACTGGATGTTCTACGGCACCTCATGGTAAAGACTCTCTGATGACAGGAGACTCCACCATGATGCCGAGGCGATAAGAAGATCAGTAACATCCTGACACTGAGTTACAGTACAGTGGTCAGGGTCATACAGAGGTTTTCCAAGACGTGTTCCACTCAGAACAGACCTCACAAGGGTCCATCAAAGAAGTCGAGTCCTCGTGCTGTCGTCAGGTGCAGAAGCTGCTTCAGAAAACAGACACACGAGTGCTGCAGCATCGCTTTAATCACTTCTTATTTCAAGAAATCTTACCAAGTGTAATTATTTTACTGCACTGGCAAATCATTTGACTTGTTTCTAGTCTGTAGAGTTTCTTCTTAAATCATGCTTTTATTTCTTTATTTTGACGGATATTTTTGCAGTGGACGTCATAATGTGTGCTGTGTGTTTTATCCCTGACCACCGAGCACCATAGAGTGAATAAAATGTATTAATATTCTTCATTCATACAATTCGTACAAGATGATTCATACAAATCAATACAATTCATTTTAGAACTGTATTAATAGTGTAAAGAGTAAAGTTTGAAGTCATCGAGGATGTAACACGACTTTAAAAAAGAGCTGGAATAAATAGAGTGAGAACAGCAGCCGCTGCACAGACTCAGATCACACACTCTCATACAGTATTAGAAAAGCACTTGTATTCCTCTCAACCGAGAACAGAAAGCTGAGGGTACATTGGGAACAAGTTTCCCAAAACTGTATAGTTGCAATCTGGAAAACATATTGCCTGAATCATTATTTCTGCTCATTTATGCTGTGCAGATGATTGTGTGGATCCATAGGGTAGTGGTCGTCACATCTGCTTTACACACAGAAGGTCCTTCCAGTGGAACCATGCAGGTTGCAAACATGAGTGAGGTTTATATATTACTCACAAATTGTTACTCAATCCTGGAAATAAATAAACAGTTTTGCATGTTTCTGCATTGTGGTTGAAACAGAAATGGAGGAAAAGCATTCCAAAATTAGAATCAGAGACTCAAGGGCATGGCTCCACTGGGGGTCAAACCCAGGACCTTCTGCGTGTAAAGCAGACGTGATGACCGCTACACTATGGAACCTGCTGCTGAGAAGGTTGATGTCCAATGTGCATAAATAGAAACATATCTCTCAAAATCTAACTGGAAAAATATAAATTAAACTTAGAAAATTCACTGACTCAAATGTCACAATCATCTCCACTGTTTTGAGCGTGTTAAGCTCCAGGTTTTTATGACTGCACCATGTCTCTCAGGTCTTTCTTCACTGAAGCAGGGTCGTTGGCTGAAAACAGATTTTCTGTTTTTGATTGACTGCTACACCATGGAATCTGGAATATTTTTCAGACAACATTTTACTTTCACTCATTACATTTTTACACAAATATCTGTCATTTTTACTTCTTACATTTTCAAAACCGGCTCGTTACTTTGTTTTAATCCATTGATTTGGTTAAATGTCAATATTTTTTATTTTTTTACCGAGCAAACCATTTCCTGTCATTGTGCGCCTTTTTCAATCCACTGGTGTATAATGTCCTGCCTCTCACTCACCACAGATGTAGACTAGTTTACGAAGCTAAGAATCAGCAGGCAGAAAACAAGAAGTAAAGCTGTGCTTTTGTAAAATAAAGTAAACAGACAGGGGGCGCTCTCTGTGCGAAATGTGCGATTATGTTGAGATAAAATATTTAATTTGATTGACAGCCCTAATATTAATATGATGTGAGGTCCAGTTACCAACGTGACACTAAAACAGGTAGAAGTAGCAGCTACTTTTAACTTAAGTACATGTCAGAGCCAAAACTTCTTTATACTTTTTTACTCAAGTGAAAGTTATCAGTACTTTAACTTTTACCTGAGTATTTTAAAACATGAGTATCTGTACTTCTACTTAAGTAAAGGATGTGTGTACTTTTGCCACCTCTGGTACAGTATGAGGTAATGGTCTGTGATGTCATCACTCTGAGGTAAAATATCTATATCAGTGACGTCTGCTCCGTGGGATATTATTAAGTCTATTAAGGGTCCGTGGTGCCCCGGTGCCGGAGGGAACGATACCTGGGCGGGCCGTGTAGTAGGTGAGCTGGGCCAGAGCAGAGAGACAAGCGGAGTTGAGGTGCTGGGAG
The DNA here is from genome assembly GCF_014805685.1 of Silurus meridionalis. Classification (NCBI taxonomy): domain Eukaryota; kingdom Metazoa; phylum Chordata; class Actinopteri; order Siluriformes; family Siluridae; genus Silurus; species Silurus meridionalis. Next base: position 1,001,725 of record NC_060887.1, on the reverse strand, counting down.
CATTAGTTTCAAGAATTTACCTGGGACGAGTGAGCATCCGTCCGTAATGTTTCCAGCACCTCTTTCCACTCTCGCAGCTGGGCATGCTTTGCATGTAGATCGCAAATCTGTTTCTCCAAAGCCTCCAGCTCCAACTCCACCGTTTGCAACTCAAAGGAGTCCTCACCTGTGCTCAAAGGCAGACACACAACCGACATAGTGCTTATAATCACGAACAGATTTAAGAAAAAATGTGAGGCAATGAATGTAGTCAACACTAGTGGTAGTCGAGTTAACGAGCTACAGGCACAAGTCAGGAAGACAAAAAACAATTCAGGTTGATTTAAAGAGGAAAAAGAGATTTATAAATAGTAAAGTTTAGTTTGAAAATGCCAACAAAAATACAAACACGGAACTCGCGGCAAACAAGTCAAACACAGGAAGCTACATCACAGGAAAGTGAATAAAGCGTGAACACGTTTCTTCATGCCAGTTTTGTTATGAACATCATTATAGTTAGGACTGAAAACGAGGACATAAAGAGAGTGTAATGGCTGCATTTCCAGACTTATTGAAGGAAAATATGTACACTGGAGATCAAAATTAGAGAACAATTTATAAACAATTGAACAATTCTGAAATAATGTCATCTTCACTGCTCAACAGTTGAAGGAGTTTTGTCCTGTCTATACCATGCTACCAGAACACCTTTTCCACAAAATAACTAAGGCATTTAAAAAACATTATTTTGCAGAAAACACACTGATCAAAATTAGAGAACACTTTCAGATACCTCCCAGTTATTTGTGTAATCTGGCACCTGGTGCTAATTTCCTTGATTATCTGTTAACCTCTATTTAACTGGCAGCCTAACTTCCAGTTTCACTGACTCTGCAAGATGGTGGGCGTTCTAAAGTGACTGAACAGCAGGTTGTCCAGATGAAGGCCAAAGGAATGACCCTATCAGCCATAGCAAGACAAGTTGGTCGTTCCAAATATGTGATTTCAAGAATATTGAATCTTTACAACATCACAAACTCATTCAAGTCTGCCAAGAAGGCTGGTCGTCCACGGAAGACAAATACAAGAGAGGACAGGATACTGCGGAGGATCTCAATGGGCAATCGTTTCCACACTGCAGCTGGAATTGCTCACCAGTTCAGTGCTGAACAGGGTAAGGATCTGTCTCGTCATACAGTGTCTCGACGTTTAAGAGCATTAGGACTGAAAGCCCACTCTGCACAGTACAAACCCAAATAACCTGCAGGATTTCATCTTCATGATCACAACACTTCAAACAAAACATCTACAGTACATACAGGATTCAGGGCCATTTTTCTAGATTGATATTTGAAGGTAATTTTGTATTATTTATATTAGGAGTCTTTAATGCATATGTTTAAAAAATGACCATGTTACTGTATGTACAATGATACTAATTGTGTTCATGTATTGCAAACACTTAATTAGGAACACATAATGTGTGTGTGTGTGTGTGTGTGTGTGTGTGTGTGTGTGTGTGTGTGTGTGTGTGTGTGTGTGTGTGTGTGTAATTATTTGTACAAAGAGTTCCGTCTCATCACTTTCATTATTTTAGATCAAACATGTGCCCTACTACTATCAGGTCAAATACAATGTACTCGTAGGAAAAACACAAAAACAAAGTGTCCAAAACTTACGACCACCAGGCTGAAATAGTCCACGAGAAACAAAACAGAGTAAGAACAGGAGCTTTGAGGGTTGGGATTTGGACTGTAGTTTATGTTAACAGTCTGCTACACTGACTCAGGACTACAGTTTGTATCTGATCATCACTTCACCTCAACATCATTTAGCTGTAATAAATGGACATTCAGTGAAACCCAGATGAGGACGGGTTCCTCTTGAGTCTGGTTCCTCTCAAGGTTTCTTCCTTATGCCGTCTCGGGAGTTTTTCTCGCCATAGTCGGCACCGCTTGTTCATCAGAGACAAACTTACACATAAACATCTCATTTATTTTTATCACCACATTATCTGTGTAAAGCTGCTTCGAGACAATGTTCATTGTTAAAAACGCAATACAAATAAAAATAAATTGAAAATCTGGTTTTGTTGAAATAACAGGTTAACAGATGATAACTGGATAAATAACTAATGAATAAAAGCTCCATCCAGCCAATTAACATGCAAACTGCAGAAACACTTCATATAAACAGAATGTAGAATCACTGAAAGCATTTTAAATGAGATTCATTTGTCTGTTTTGTGTACATACAGGATTCAGGGCCATTTTTCTAGATTGATATTTGAAGGTAATTTTGTATTAAAATAATATTTTGCAGTGTGTTTGTGCTTTAAGTGCTTTGGGACTCAAGTCTCCAGCTGGTCATGTGACCAGAGTGATGTGTACAGAATCGATTTTATGATGTCATAATACAAATTTGAGTATCTCATTGACAACCACCAAACAAACAAACAGCAGCAAGAAGCAGCAGCGATTAGCAGCAACCAAGAAAAATTTTGAAGATTTTCAAAATTTGATGGAAATTTTGCCAAAAAGATTTATGGCTCCATGAATTAATAAATAGAAACATTAAGATTTATAATCAAATCGAATCCACATGTCAAGATGTGATCATAACCTTTGGTAAAATAAAAGCTGATTCTTTTATGTAAAACACTATTTGTCAACAAACATTAGGGACCTTTGGGTCTTCAATATCAAGGTTTACATCAAATGTTAGGATCTTTTAGAGATCTTTTCCAAACATTGGAGCATTAATTGTTTTTGTAATTAAACCAACATGCTTTTTATTATTAAACTTCTCTCTGGACACGCACTGTGGGCGTGTCTCTGTTTATTCAGGTCTGTGCGGCAGTAATGGCGAGTCGAGGCGAGAGCAAGACGAGTTTCTCAAAGTGGAAATATGCTCATTATTTCACTTTAGTTGAGTATAAAGACAAAAACTTTTTAGTCTAATGTAAGCTGTGTCTTTCTGGTTCGAAGCTCGTATCTACTGCGATAACAACACCTCCAGAAACTCCATGCCTGAGGAGCTAGAAGCTAGAAGCTAACCCGGTGTTCTGTTCTACATTGTTGATAGTTTTCATACTTCAGCTGTGAAAGGAACATGTTTAAGAGCTCAACACAACAGCTTTTATGATGCAGAAGCCACTTTAGTTTTGTTTTAAGTCAGTTTTGTGTTTGTAGACCATAACGCGTAAAAGGGCATTAATGGGAACATTAAAGAAGGTTCTTTTAAGAGGTAATAATCACTTAGTAATAAATAGAGTAGAATAGGGTCTGACTAATGTTATGAGTGTGTAGGAGAAACAAAAACAAGGCAGACTTAAGCATGTTTATTGGGAAAGAAGAGTTTGTGGGCCATTGCTGCTGCAGAAGACATGGGTGAGCAATCAGGATCAGACTCAGGGGAAGATATGGGAGGATAATAATAATGATCAGGTGAGAGAACGGGGGAAGTAGGAGAATAATCAGTAGGGGACCAACATGAAGGATAAGGAGGAGATGGTAGAGTTGATGCAGGAATGAGGGAGTCGTCATAGTCTTCATTGTTGGTCTGTGTCACCTGATGATAAACAGCAGGAAGGTCAGACGAGGTCTGTGTGCCCATATCACGTGTAAAAGTATTCTTCACGATGCGAGGAGGCAGACAGGGGTTCTCTGGAACAGCTGGAGTAGAGAGATGTTTAATAAATGGAGCAATCTCAGTGGTGAGGAAGAAGAGCTGAAATTGACGATACTGTCGGAGGAGAACGCTCCTAAGAGCTGTCCCAGAACGTCTGTGAGATGGAGCTGAATAAAAGAAACCAACAGAGATACGATGTAAAAGGGTGAAATCACAATGACTAAATATAAAAATGTATATGTTCATGTGGGGACAAAAGTAACAAGATTATAAATCAGGGGTCACCAACCTTTTTGACAACGAGAGCTACTTCTTGGGTACCGACTAATGTGAAGGGCTACCAGTTTGATACACACTTCTGAGATAAAAGATGTGCTCAGTTAATCTTTAATTATTATTTAATTATTACCTTTAGTTATTATTAATAATTAATGATATATATCAGGTTGTCAAACTTAATTGCACAGGGGGCCAAAACTTAAAGCCCACTTTAGGTTGCGGGCCGAACAGGATAAACATTTATTGAACACACTAAAACAATGTTTTTTGAACATAAATATTAATAAAAACAGACAGGAAAATTATTCCAGAATAAATAAAAATTTAAGTTTAAATAACCTAAAATATTTTGCTCTCCATAAAATATATCATCAAAAACATCATTCTGAGAAACCAAGAGCAATTGGAGAAACATGAAGCTCAGCTGAGGGCACTTTGGGTTCTGACTATGAGAAACAGAAAGCTGAACCTCTACAAGCCCAAAGAGTCGCAGAAAATCTCTAAAGAAACAAAGATTCTTAGGTGAGGGAAGAAAAAATGAGGATGGAAACCCGAGAGTGACTGGAGGAAGCTGTACAGCTGTTCAGCAATATGACTTCAGCACTAGAGAAAGAACTATTTATTATATTAATTTTAATAATTCAGTCCATTCAGTTTGGTCAATTCAGTTCAAAAAGATTCGATTCGATGATTTCGACTCCTTAGATTCAGTTCAAGTGACTCGGTTCAAGAGTTCAGTTCGGTCACTTCTATTCAAAACAATGAGGTCGACCGAGACTGAGTCCATAGATAGTTTAAGAAATTTCCTTTCAGCAGTCTCTCAAAAGAAACCAGCAGGTGATCAGAATGTTCCTACTCTGTTCCTGGGTTAGTTTCAGGGTTCACCTCAGTCAGCTTCATCTGGTCATTTATGATTCTACAACATTCATATAGTCACTCGGGTCAACTTCCGGATTGTGTGTAATCTTCCCTCTGTAATCTGTACATGCGCAGAGTGTGTGTGTGTGTGTGTGTGTGTGTGTGTGTGTGTGTATGTGTGTGTGAGAGAGAGAGAGATAGATAGAAAGAGAGAGAGAGAAATAAAGTGAGTGACATGATGATGTCATCGGCAGAGGGCGGGGCATCTAGGTGTGATGTCACAGTGTGACACGTCTATATAATTCAAAGCGTGCTTTTGTTTCTCATTTGTGAATTTACCAATTGTAAGTAAAGAGACACTAAAATTGACAACCACCAAACAAACAAACAGCAGCAAGAAGCAGCAGCGATTAGCAGCAACTAAAAAAACATTACAAATCCTCTTCTATTGAACATTTCTTTATACAGGTACCTGGTAAGTCGTCTAAATAATTATGGTAGAATATTGTAGATTATTTAGTAGAAGACTCGAAAAGTACAAAGTCATTATTTAGCGACATTAGCATGGGTAACTAGCCGGCTAGCTAAGCTTAGCTTTTATAGTTTAGCTTTTTATATTAATCCAACAAATGTACCTAATAATTAGTATAGAATCTATTAGATACAATGAAGTAGCTTAATTTAACCTATTTATCCCATATTTTAATCAAACTCATGTAACCTGTTTACTCCAAGTATAATTAACATAATATACTAATAAATAGAGTAGAATAGGGTCAGACTGGGACTACAATTTTAATAATCCTTGCAGCCGTGGCATGTTTTATCTGTTGTGGAATTCCTTGTCATTGTTTAGACAATACGTACAGCTCCCAGTGTATAAAATTACAGGTGAAGAGTCTTCTACAGAAAACATCTCCACAGATATGGATCAAAACATCTATGTGGATTTGGATGGAGGGATTATGGCCCTAGTCAATAAGAAAAAATGACTGTAACAAACGTTTCCTTATAACTAAATGCACTAAACTCTCTCTATGCTTTAATTCTGATTCTTTGATTATATTGTATAAATCATGTTGTTGTTGTGTGTATTTTATGCTGTGTGCAGGAACATGGCAGAGTTTGAATATATAAGGCGTCTGCATCAACGCACGTGTGCGTACAGGGAAGCATGTGCTGAGGGGTATCGCTTCAACTTTGACACTTTAGAAGCTCCCTGCAATGCTTGTTTTACCCTCGTGTCCATTTTTCCCCAGCATTGCCTGTGGTGTGCGCAGCAGCCCACCTGTCCTTTAGGTGAACGGTGCCGTAATGGACCCCGTGAGTGGTACAGGTTTCCTCCGGAAAAGGACGAATTCGTTTGGGAAACTGATGCGGACCGGTTCAGACCAGTGATGGACATTCTGCTCCACGCTGACATGTTCTCCCCAGAGGGAATGTGGCTAGATTCCATCCAGAACTCTGTCTATGATCTTCCTGCAGGACTTCAGCTGATCACCCGTATCTATCATGTGCGTAGGGTTATTACCCTTGCCCAATCTTTTGGAGTTCCTTCACGTTTACTGGTTGCTCCGACCACTCACAGTTTTCTCTTCACGGAATTCGTCATGCAAAGCACCTTTGTAACATACTACACCATCACCTTCTGTGGCTATGTTCTATGGACAACTGAACCAGCGAAACATCGTGATTGGAATTGTCGTCCTATCCTTTGTCGCAAATCTTACATAATCACAACAGACTCAATGGTATTCTCATCGAATCTTCACAGTGGTCATTCCAGGCGTCAGAATGCGGTATGGTCTGCACTAAAGTCTCACAGTTCTATATCTGTTCCCCTGCCGCTGGATCAGAAGACTATCACCCATTCCAGTAAAAAAGTAAAAGAGAAAAAAAGGCAAGTGAGTCTGGACATCAAGGACAGGAACTGAAAACTAAACCTCTCCATGTCCAATAATAATTAATAAAATCAATAAAAATCTAAAATATGAAATCACTTGTTTATTGAAGTGTTCGACATCATTTAAATCCTGATTCTAAATCAGTGTTTCTCAACTGGAGGATGCTTTTAAGCTAAATAATTAAAATCCACATGATAAACTTTGTCACAAAAAATGTGACAAAAGTAAAATTGCACAATTATTAAAAGATAAAGTTAAACCATGATTTTTGTCTTCCTTACAAAAGCCGTATGACCTCCTCATGGATTCTTGCATCTTGTTGATATCGCTCTTGTGGGGCAGGGGGCTGTGGCTCGGGGTCATAGAAATGTAGAAATATAGAAATCTGTCAGCTGATACATCCAGAGCTCCACATCTGCATTTAAGGAGGTGAGGAGCGTCTGAGGGGTGAAGCCTCTGTCACCTGTCATATTATAGACTACATCAGGACAATGTTTACAATTTCTACATGTTGTTAAAGTCACCAAGAAGCCAGTCATCACGTCCTGCAGCTGCCTGTAGTCTGTTCCCTACACTGCTATGTGTCAGGATAAAGGAATCATGTGCTGAAGCAGGTCAGTGTGCCACAGTGAAGGAAAACCTGATGTATCGACTACCCACCTTAATAATAACATCCAAAATGACAGGCATTATGACACTCAGGGGCAGATACCAGACCTATAGCATGAGATTAAAGAGAATTATATTATATCTAAAAAAGGTCTTTGTGAAAAAGTTAATTATATATAATATTTATATAAAGTATTTCCCTGTCTGCCATTTCCCACTAAAACAACCTGTTGTCATTAACCCCAGAGTGGTGAGGACCTGTATTTGGACGGGGATGGCATGGTTCCGGTGTGTTTCCCTCTGTAGTACTGGACCCAATTCAGCACATAGATCCAGGAGCACAGCTGTAGGAATCTAAATCAGCTTATTATCCAGTCATCATCATGGGCCCAGAAATCATCATGGTCCCTGGAGACTCTTTTTCTCCTTAATCTTCCATTGGCGTAATCCTCCAGCAGTGCCATCATGCAGCATTACACACGGGGGTCACCACAGCATTTATATGTTTACAGTAATTACACTGATCATTAACACTGTGATTCTGGTCGGTATATAAGGAAGTGCTGAATGTGTGATTAGAATCAGCAGTAATGAAGCAGTAATGAGCACAACATCTCTTATTCTTGAAGGCTGATTTATCAAGGGTAATAAATGTGTCAGAAGAACAGACAGCCAAGAGATGAAGTTGTGGATGGGACAGAGGGTCATGAAGCGCCCATTAAAGAATTACATGCTACTTTTAGAGAATAATGAGGAATGTGGGCGTTACACATGTAGCTGAAGAGGGTTTATAAAGACTGTGTGTGGACTGTGTTATTGCAAACTTCCATGTAAATTTATTTCTACTGCATAAAGTCTTAAACTTTAACACCTCAATCCTGGATCCTGAACTTCCTCCAGTAGCTGTGTCGGTCATTGGTAACCCGAATCTCGACCAATCCAGTATGAATTGGAACGATATGGTTATTTTATATTTACTTTTATTTTTGTTTTCATATTTACTATTTATTTTTTAAAGGACTTATCATGAAAACTTTTCTATTTACATTGGAGTCCTCTTCTAATTTTGGAATTCCTATTGTCCATTTATGTTACAAGCACAATGCGGAAACAAGAAAAGCTGTTTATTTATTTTCATGATTGAGTAACAATTTGTGACAAATACATAAACCTCATTCATGTTTGACAGGATTTTAAGTTCTTTTCAAATATCGATTCGAGGTTTTCCAGATTGCAACTATACAGTTTTGGGAAACTTGTTCCCAATGTACCCTCAGCTTTCTGTTCTCGGTTGAGAGGAATACAAGTGCTTTTTAAATACTGTAGTACATGATTAGTTCATTAATATGAGAAAGATTAATCCTCATCATGTAAAATCAGTTTCAGCCAACGACCCTGCTTCAGTGAAGAAAGACCTGAGAGACATGGTGCAGTCATAAAAACCTGGAGCTTAACACGCTCAAAACAGTGGAGATGATTGTGAGACTGAGAGTTGAGGATGTGAGCTGTGTGAAGCTGGAGATCAATAGTCTGTTAAGGGGTGGGAAGAGGGGAAAAGAAAGGGAAGAAGGGAATAGAGGAAAAAGAGAAAGGAAATGGATAGATGATGGACATTTGTTATGGTTTTTGGCAGATCGATGTTTATAAATCCCCCAATAGTGCACAAAAATACTGATAATGTGAATGAAAATACATCACTTGTCACTCATGTTAATTAATATCTGTATGATTTGACTAATTTTTCCAATAAAGGGGCATAAAATGGATGTATATTTATTTTCTTAATGTACTTATTTAACCTTTAACATTTTTAACAAAACTTTATTATATAGCACATGTTTTGTATTTATTTATTTATATTCTACTTAATAATAATAATAATAATAATAATAATAATAATAATAATAATAATAATAAAGATGATAATGGGTTCAGCAGGTTCACAGAATAATTCACGAGTCACTGTTTTATGAATGATAAAACATTTTATTTTTAATTACTGAAAATGCTACAAAAATGTCAAATGATAAATTATAATAGATGCAAACACACAAAAATACAAATATTACAAAACGATGTATATATTAATAAAGATTATTTAACAATAGATATAATCAAATACAATGATAAAAAATCCCTAATTGGGATTAAAACAACAACCTAATCATAAATAACTATATTATAATAGTAGTAAATCCACACAAATAAACAGTAAAATGAGTCGCTCAAAACACCAGCAAGAAATAATTAAAGGAGCAGAACTGGAAGAAACAGCAGGACTGGATGCAGATGAAGGACTGGATGAAGGAGATGGACTTTGACTACTAGGCTGTAAAGACACATATTGTATATTATGAACTTAAACATAATGATGATGATAATGACATATAAAGGTCTTTTTAAATGACATAAAAGTGCAGGCTGTATAATGGTGGGGGTGGAGGTAGGGGGCGCTACAGCAGTAGGAGTGGAGTAAAGCAGGTGGAACACTTACGACCTGGTAAAAGAACAATAAAGAGTGTGGAACACAGGTTTTATTTACCTTTTAGTCTTGATATTTTTTACAGATTTAAATAAGAAGAAACATTGAAAATCTAACATTCACACATTAATATGTTTAATCCACAATCATCTCTGTACACTAGTGAGAGTCTGAGGGCAGAAGTGAAGTGAAATGAAGATCTATAAATATAACACACTTTAACACACTTGAGCAAAAACCAAAGTCTTTTACAATGATCTCAGTGCTTCCACTATTTGATCACTGGATGAGAAATGGGAATAGATAAAGCAGATATTGTTCTATATGATTAGGGATGTAAACTGTAGCAGCGGTGCGCGAGTGGAGGTGTGAGGAAACTCTGGCGGGCGCTAAAGAGAGGATATTAAAAATAAATATTGCAACAAGTATTTCTGCATCCCACAGCAGAGGACATTTAAAGCACATGAGTGTGGTCACAAATATAGTTGTGCAGGTCCACAGTGATGTGACATGAAAGAGATGATCACCTGAAAGTCTGAAATGAACACTTTAGGAGGGTGGAATCCACAAAGACGTTTCTGTGGTCCACCGGAAAGTTTCGACTGGTCGTGGACCTGCACTGGACATTTCTCACTCTGTACAAATAAAGACCTTTAGGTTATGGTACCTGTGTTTAATCATGTTCTCATACACATTTTAACAGCACAAACCTTATAAAACAGATCCAACCATTTCTTCTGACTAGGAGCAGGTGTGTTTCCAGCTTCAGAGCCAAACCGCCGCAGACGAGACGTCCACTCATCGTCCTCTACCGCCGCAGACGAGACGTCCACTCATCGTCCTCTACCGCCGCAGACGAGACGTCCACTCATCGTCCTCTACCGCCGCAGACGAGACGTCCACTCATCGTCCTCTACCGCCGCAGACGAGACGTCCACTCATCGTCCTCTACCGCCGCAGACGAGACGTCCACTCATCGTCCTCTACCGCCGCAGACGAGACGTCCACACATCGTCCTCTACCGCCGCAGACGAGACGTCCACTCATCGTCCTTTAAAGCCTTGTGTGAAACAAACACAAACAAACAAACACAGTAACGTAATGAATGTACAACAGTTTCTTTAAAGATCTTGTTTGTAATATTGTACATCATAATAGACGACAGCATGAAAGTGATGCAACATACTGCACTGATGAGCTCAGGAAAAAACACATTAATGTAAATGTAATGCACGTATGAGAAACTTTTTTTACAGATACTTGAATCTGTTGTTGTTTCTGTCAGTAATTTAGTACATAATAAGAGACATTATGTTTTGACTGCGGCCCGTGTGCTGGTGCTTTCATGTAACAGGGTGGAGCAGGTAATCGCTGAGTCTCGGCCGTGTGCGTGTGTGGTCACGTGACAGCACATGTTAAAATCCTCACGTTTGTCAAACAGGGCGGTGAGACCCTCAGTCTAAATATCATGAGATGTAAAACAGTTTTGCACCTTTCACACTGCGCTGAAACAAATAAACCCCTTTGGATTTCACATCCAACACCTTAAACTCTCGGCCATTACATTAAATCTCATTAAAAGTCATCATGTAAGAGTTCTTGCCTCAGCTGAATACCGCACTTCCTAAATATTCTGAGTTAATGCTCTGAATGTCCTGAATAATGTGTCTGATTTTAACCGAGTGACAAAAAAAGAAACAAATTCACTGCAATATTTCACACAGAGCAACATGTTGTTCTACAGACACCGTATTGTTCCTGTTGTCGAGCTCAGTAAGTAGAGCATGAGACACTTCATCTTAGGGTATTTAATTCCTTCCCCACATTGGGCAAGAAAAGCTTTTGCACTGGCGCACTGAGATGACAAAAGTTTGTGTTTATCACGGTGACACCACTAAATCTGATCCACACAAAACGGGCTGAACGCCCACACAAACGTTACAGACACGTTCCACACAAACGTTACAGACACGTTCCACACAAACGTTACAGACACGTTCCACACAAACGTTACAGACACGTTCCACACAAACGTTACAGACACGTTCCACACAAACGTTACAGACACGTTCTACTCAGTTCATTTCTTCAAAATCTGTGTTTTTCTGTAAATATGGGGTGCTGTGTGTACATTATTGAGGAAAAGAAATGAACTTAAATGATTTTAGCAAATGGCTGCAATATAACAGAGTGAAAATTTGAGGGGTCTGAATACTTTCCGTACCCACTGTATACAATCAATACATAGATAGATACATACAATCAATAGAACCACATGGTATTAAACTGAGCGTTTGTGTGTGTGTGTGTGTGTGTGTGTGTGTGTGTGTGTGTGTGTTTTGTTGTTAATGTTGTGTGCTTGTAGATCTGGTCTTTACTCACAGATGCTGAAGGAGCTTTTACTGAATTCTAAACTTGTGCTGGTTTCTCCTCCACAGCTGGAACTTGAGCTGCAGCTGGTTTCTCCTCCACAGCTGGAACTTGAGCTGCAGCTGGTTTCTCCTCCACAGCTGGAACTTGAGCTGCAGCTGGTTTCTCCTCCACAGCTGGAACTTGAGCTGCAGCTGGTTTCTCCTCCACAGCTGGAACTTGAGCTGCAGCTGGTTTCTCCTCCACAGCTGGAACTTGAGCTGGGTGGTGGTGCATGGCCGTTCTTAGTTGGTGGAGCAATTTGTCTGGTTAAATCCGATAACGATCAAAACTCCGGCATGCTAAATAGTTACGCGGCCCCTCGTGATCGGCGTCCAACTTCTTAGAGGGACAAGTGTTTGGACTGTGGGTGTGGTGGTTCCTCTCAGTCTCGTGCTCCTTACGAGATTAAAGTGTTGGATGGAGCTGTAACACAACAGAGACACTGCTCTTACACACTGCTGTTAGTCTTTATGCCGACACCAGCAAAATTACCCCCTGATGCTGACTGAAATCCCCTCATATGACCAAACCCACACTTTATATTAATAGATTTCACTTTATAGCTGTTAAAAAGTTTGCCGTCAAGATTCTCTTTTGCCAAATTTGCCACCTCTCTTTATTCTCTTTGAAACACTGAGTTTATTATTTATTATTAGAGCTGCAACAACTAATCTAATCAATAATGAAATTGGTTGTGAGCGAATGCTGTGATCCTCATCATGTGAAAATGGTGTAGTTTAATGAAGTGTTATTGTGTAAACTGTTTGTTTGTAACTTCGGGACTCGCACTGGATCTGTTCTGTCGTGACTCGCGAGCATCAGGTTGCGCAATCGACTCGATCACATCATCATGATGATTTAATTAAAACGGTGCGAACAAACACTAAATCTAAAAGCAGTAAATAACAGCATTTGTACACTGATGCATATTTTTCCTTTTTTTATACATTAAGTCTGTTAACTTGCTGCGTTTCTCCGTTTCATTCTCTTTTTATAGCATTTGTCTACAACAGTAACTTATCTGTTCTAAAAAGTGATTTACTGCGGCTTTACTACGTTCAAATGCTTGTTTTCAATTTTTATATATTTAATGTATGCATATCATTTCATTATTATGCAAAATTGTATTTATTATATATTCTAGATGTTTATATTTTCACAACTGAACAAAATTACTGTAGTTTTTTAAACAAAAATGATATAAAAATTTTTATAATATTTTATATAGATTTTTAAGTATGTTTGCCAACTTGCCATCTGTAAAATATAATACAAATGTTGATTTACACAAATTGCTTCATCTTTCATACTTAAATGATTTTGTATGATTAATGATATACAGTTATAATAAACAAAACATCTCATTATAAGTTTGTTTTTTATCCAGTTAATCTAAAAAAAATCATTAGATTAATTGATTACCAAAATAGCTAGTTGCAATGTCTATAATTATTGTAATTACAATTATTATTGATAAACAAATCCCCCATAAAAGCCTCAAACAGGTGGAAAGGTGATCAGGAGCATCAGTACCGAGTGAAGAGAAGAAAAGTGATCTGTTCATCATTTATTGTCTAATCCTGATCATTAACATCAAATTCATGGACTTGCAGGAAAAAATGAAAAAAAGAAATGTTGCAGTGAGCAGAAATGGAGCTTTCGGCTAATAGTGTAGGAGAACATCATCATTAGCCTCATGCTAGCCGGGTTTGCTAGCGCTGTTTTTGTGTTAACTAGTTTCTTGGAATATTTGACACAAATTGACCAAAAGACGAATACATTCAATTATTCTTTATTACGATATTTATAATTTATTTATAGCTCACTAAATGTAGAATATTTAACCTGCGGATGAAACCTATTGAAGCTAAGATTAGTTAGCCGGCTAGTTAGCCTAGCTCAGTGGTTCTTAAAGTGTGAGTCTCGGTGTTGAAAAGAGAATTAAACCCATAAAGACTAGAAAGTCACCGTTACAGGGGTCTTACAGTCGCTCCATCCCGGCAGAGGGTCTTCATCCTCCACCTGGAACACGGAGTTTCTCCCGGAGCTCATTACTGATGATGCAGAGTAGTGATGAGTCGGTTATGAACGATTCCTTGATTCTGAACGAGTCTTTAATGTGACTCAGAAGAACGATTCGTCTCTAAGAGTGATATTTTCTACTGGACGCGCGTTCGTTCATTTTCATAAATGAGATTCAAAGAACCGAGTCACTAAAATGATCCGATCTTCCCATCACTTTTACAGCAAAGGCGTGTTGATACTAGAAGCTCCGCCTCTCTGGTTGCGTCCGCATCCGTGATTGGTGCAGCAATTTTCCATTACACACTAATCAATAGAAACCAAAACAGAACTACAGTGGTACTTTGACCTACGAGTGCATTAATGTACGAGTTTTCCGAATCGGCGGTCACTCGGTCGATTTCTTGCTTTGTTACGCGAGCAAAAAATTGAGGTACGAGCTCGAAACGCCGCTGCTAGATGGCGAAACAAAGTGAGAAAGCGAAGATTGTGACTAAAATTAAGATAAGCAAAGAAAATTAAAAGTTTAGGGATACGTAGTGTACAAGAGTGATAGAGAGTAGCAAAAATTGAGTTTTCCATCCTCCGCCGCTTATCACCCCCGCACCACTCCACGGCATTTTCTTTAGCTAAGGTCGTCTCATCTCCAAGGAAAATACACTGAATAAAACCTTATTATATCTTTACATACTCTTTCTATTATGTTTTATACAAGATTTGTTATTTAGAAATGTATTTTCTTAATTTAATAAAATGAAACATAAAACGGGGGTCATTTTGAGGGTTGGAAAAGGTTTAATGCCATTTTAAGTGTTTTCAATGGGAAAAATTGATTTGATGTGCGAGCAATTTGAGATACGAGCTCATCCACGGAACGATAAAACTCTTAGGTCAAGGTACCACTGTACACGCCACAAAGCCATGCCCTGTTTCCATGAAAACCAGTACACAAACAATCTCTTTATCTGGTGACCGGACAATCAAGACTGCTTGTGGATAATTTTTGAAATATTTAATAAAACACACTTTATATAAAAAAGACAAGTAAGTTTCTATTACTGTTTTACTTTATTTATGCTGATTATTTTCCTGTAATATCACATTCCCAATGTATTATCTATACTGTAGAATTGTCTGTCATGTAATTTGATCACATTTGATCCATGTAAATCTCTGTAAACAAAATCAACAAGTGATAAACTGCACAGGAAAATCTAGTGTTCTATCTAAATCTTTTCTTTTCCACAAAAATGCTTTAAATGCTTTATGTATTAAAAACCAGCTTCTGCCTTCAGTGTGTAAGAGAGTAAAAGCACATTATTACTGCATGATACAATTCTGTCAAATCAATTTGATCTCAGCATAAATCACCAATGTAAACATTCTAATGAACCTACATGTGTCAGGTAGGTACATGTGTGATAACAGTCAGGAGTTTGAGTCTGGAAAAACTGTGTGCTTGTGTGTCAGTTGTCAAATCTCCTCTCCCAGGAAATCAAACCCAGACCATCCTGAGAGCAAAGAGATCTGCATCAGACATGCCCCCACCCAGTGCTGCTAAAAAGCCTGCTCGATGCTGCAGCTCACAAACACACAAAACATTCCCTCATCACTAGTGCATTTAAAACACTGCAGGATTCCTGTGATGAGGTTTTATCTCCAAACTGGATTGATGCACTACTTGAGAAGATCAAGGCGGAGAAACAGTCTATGGGACATGAACTCCTGCAGTCTCTCTGTAGGGTTTATGTGGGATTGTGTCAACAGTGAGGAGACTCTCATAAAGCACATGCCCTCGCCTACAGACTTCTTAAAGAAGGTGAGATTATATTGACATTTCATTATATATTTACTAAAAATGATCCGGACAGTGATATAAAGAAGCCAATTGTGTTCTGTTTTTGGTTTTGTGTTTCTTCCTATAAAGTGTATTTTAAATCTGTGGTATCGTTTTGTTTCCTTCACAGACTCTTCTGAAGCCCCAAAACTGATAATGGTCATGGTGACAGCATGGCCAAGTGTTTTCTCCTGTAACAGCCCTTTATGCAGAGCCGTTCACATCGTGTGCAGAATGAAGGCATACGGAAAGATTTATTATTTGCTCAGCAAATCTCTGCACTGGGATACGGTAAGTAGCTGATTCTCATCACAACAGTCATCAGAACAGTCATTAAACATCGTTTTTCAACTGGAGTTTTCATGTGTTTTACTGCACACTTAATCTACTTTTAATGTCCAATGTCCATGTGATCTATGGAGCACATTCATTATAAATTCATGTTAAATTTAATTAATAAGTATTTTATTTTTTTCTTAAAAAATTCAAGCTGAAAGTGTTACAGGACATCGCTATTGTAGTCTTTTTTTTATTAGTGTGAGTAAACGCTGATAACCAGCAGCAAAGAAACTGCACTTAACTCCAGTGTTAATGTCGCTGTTTATGACAAAATGATCAGATTAGTGCAATAAACATGCAAGCAAAAAAATCTGTGTTTTTAATAATATCATTAAAGGATCAAATAAACACGTCCTTTATCAATCTTTATCTTTATTCTCTGATTTTAGTTCTCTATCAACAGGAAAGTGCTTCAGCAAGTCCTAATTTTATGATGGATTTTGTGTGCAGATTTGCCGTGGGAGCTGCAGCTCGCAGTGGTTTATGCCACTCATGATCTGGCACCCAGCAGCCCCAAAGTCGCTCTGAACACTTTGGAATCGTGGAAGAAAGACCTCACAAAGCCGTTCCTCCAGCCGTCTCTCCAAGTGCCTGAAGCAGATCAGCTTTCTCTGTTCTCACATAAATACAAAAAAGATTATTACAGCAAATAATGTTTAATAGATATTATAATTTTTTTTATATATTTTTGTACATAAATAAAATACATAATAGATCTGCACAGTGATATTGATCGTCTCTTTACAGTGGTGAGTCGTGCTTTTCACACCCAATCATCTGCCTTCAGTCCCAATCATCCTCTTAAGAACATCAATATGATGCCACAGCTGTAGAAACCATCATTATTATACAGCATATAATACATGCAGTATAACAGAGCGCATACAGATTCTTGTGATTTTCCCTGCATTACAGTTTTCCTGGTGTTTTGAAATTAAGTCAAATTGTGTGTTTTTGTACAGATTCTACAAAGAAAATGCAAAAGTATAAATGGTTTAAGAAAAAACTTGGGTTGACCTTTATATAATGTCCTTTATACTGAAAAAACCTTCAAAATGAGCGTGTTAATAACACGTTAACCCAAATTCATTTTAACAGCACTAATATTATTAATGCACAATTAATGCAGCACGCATTTCTTCATTTTTATTAAAAATTAAAACCTTTAACGCAACACATTTATTCACAACGTTCTTTCCTTTACTCAGATAGTTATATTTTATCATGCCGAACAAAATCTTAAATCTTGGAGAGGATTTCCATACGAACTACGATGCCCATGGGGTCTTTTTCTGATCAGGGAAGAATCACAGCACGTGTTCTTATTCAGTTTAATGCAGATAACAGACACGTATATATACACACACTGGAAAAAACCTGACCTAAAACTGTTTCTGATTGGGTGAGAAGACGTAGTAACCAGAGATATGTGAGCCCAGACAAGGGCATTCCTTACATACTCACATCGTAAAGAACCTATAGACACTGAACAGACAACATAAGAATGTGTTTA
>NC_060887.1:943749-983761 GCF_014805685.1 Silurus meridionalis | reverse complement strand
CTTCATGTGTTACTGTCTTTTACAATCAACTGCATTAACATAAAGAACAGATCATTAGAAAGAACTTTTTTGTGTATGATATTGTGTATTCATGTATTTTTTCGCATGGTAGTTGTACATTGCATCACTTTTCAAGCTACTATCTCTTATTATATGTTACGTTAACGACATAAACAACAACAGATTCATGTATCTTAAAAACTAAATTCTCATACGTGCATTACATTTACATTAATGTGTTTTTTCCTGAGCTCATCAGTGCAGTATGTTGCATCACTTTCATGCTGTCGTCTATTATGATGTACAATATTACAAACAACAGCAGCAGATTCATAGATCTTTAAAGAAACTGTTGTAAATGCATTACGTTACTGTGTTTGTTTGTTTGTTGGTGTTTGTTTCACACAAGGCTTTAGAGGACGACGAGTGAACTTGTCGGTGGACCACAGAAACGTCTTTGTGGATTCCACCCTCCTAAAGTGTTCATTTCAGACTTTCAGGTGATCATCTCTTTCATGTCACGTCACTGTGGACCTGCACAACTATATTTGTGACCACACTCATGTGCTTTAAATGTCCTCTGCTGTGGGATGCAGAAATACTTGTTGCAATATTTCTTTTCATTTACAAAATCTCAATAAAGTGATGTTTATGCAACAAAATGCACTGGAAGAAAGACAGACAGGCAAAAGTTCACCAAGCAGAGCTTCTTTATTTTCTTTCGTTTTCACCCTGGCGTTTTCCTTTCCAGTGCTCACACCAGGGTTCTCGTGTTTCTCCTCTTTATTGGCGTCACCAGACTGAAACAGAGCACTGATTAGTCTCATCAGCTGCAGGTGTTTCTTACCGCTCGTGCCGTCCGGCTCCGCCTCCACTCGCGCACCGCTGCTACAGTTTACATCCCTAATCATATAGAACAATATCTGCTTTATCTATTCCCATTTCTCATCCAGTGATCAAATAGTGGAAGCACTGAGATCATTGTAAAAGACTTTGGTTTTTGCTCAAGTGTGTTAAAGTGTGTTATATTTATAGATCTTCATATCACTTCACTTCTGCCCTCAGACTCTCACTAGTGTACAGAGATGATTGTGGATTAAACATATTAATGTGTGAATGTTAGATTTTCAATGTTTCTTCTTATTTAAATCTGTAAAAAATATCAAGACTAAAAGGTAAATAAAACCTGTGTTCCACACTCTTTATTGTTCTTTACCAGGTCGTAAGTGTTCCACCTGCTGCAAGTGTTCCACCTGCTTTACTCCTCCTACTGCTGTAGCGCCCCCTACCTCCACCCCACCATTATACAGCCTGCACTTTTATGTCATTTAAAAAGACCTTTATATGTCATTATCATCATCATTATGTTTAAGTTTATAATATACAATATGTGTCTTTACAGCCTGGTAGTCAAAGTCCATCTCCTTCATCCAGTGATTCATCTGCATCCAGTCCTTCATCTGCATCCAGTCCTTCATCTGCATCCAGTCCTTCTGTTTCTTCCAGTTCTGCTCCTTTAATTATTTCTTGCTGGTGTTCTGAGCGACTCATTTTACTGTTTATTTGTGTGGATTTACTACTATTATAATCTATAGTTATTTATGATTAGGTTGTTGTTTTAATCCCAATTAGGGACTTTTTTTATCATTGTATTTGATTATATCTATTGTTAAATAACCTTTATTAATATATACATCGTTTTGTAATATTTGTATTTTTGTGTGTTTGCATCTATTATAATTTATCATTTGACATTTTTGTAGCTTTGTCAGTAATTAAAAATAAAATGTTTTATTGTTCATAAAACAGTGACTCGTGAATTATTCTGTGAACCTGCTGAACCCTTTATCATTATTATTATTATTATTATTGTTATTATTATTATTATTAATATGTAGAATATAAAAAACAGAAATACAAAACATGTCCCATATAACAAACTTTTGTTAAAAATGTTAAAGGTTAAATAAGTAAATTAAGAAAATAAATATACATCCATTTTATGCCCCTTTATTGGAAATATTACTCAAATCATATAGATATTAATTAACATGAGTGACAAGTGATGTATTTTCATTCACATCATCAGTAGTTTTGTGCACTATTGGGGATTTATAAACATCGATCTGCCAAAACCATAACAAATGTCCATCATCTATCCATTTCCTTTCTCTTTTCCTCTATTCCTTCTTCCCTTCTTTTCCCCTCTTCCCACCCCTTAACAGACTATTGATCTCCAGCTTCACACAGCTCACATCCTCAACTCTCAGTCTCACAATCATCTCCACTGTTTTGAGCGTGTTAAGCTCCAGGTTTTTATGACTGCACCATGTCTCTCAGGTCTTTCTTCACTGAAGCAGGGTCGTTGGCTGAAACTGATTTTACATGATGAGGATTAATCTTTCTCATATTAATGAACTAATCATGTACTACAGTATTTAAAAAGCACTTGTATTCCTCTCAACCGAGAACAGAAAGCTGAGGGTACATTGGGAACAAGTTTCCCAAAACTGTATAGTTGCAATCTGGAAAACCTCGAATCGATATTTGAAAAGAACTTAAAATCCTGTCAAACATGAATGAGGTTTATGTATTTGTCACAAATTGTTACTCAATCATGAAAATAAATAAACAGCTTTTCTTGTTTCCGCATTGTGCTTGTAACATAAATGGACAATAGGAATTCCAAAATTAGAAGAGGACTCCAATGTAAATAGAAAAGTTTTCATGATAAGTCCTTTAAAAAATAAATAGTAAATATGAAAACAAAAATAAAAGTAAATATAAAATAACCATATCGTTCCAATTCATACTGGATCGGTCGAGATTCGGGTTACCAATGACCGACACAGCTACTGGAGGAAGTTCAGGATCCAGGATTGAGGTGTTAAAGTTTAAGACTTTATGCAGTAGAAATAAATTTACATGGAAGTTTGCAATAACACAGTCCACACACAGTCTTGATAAACCCTCTTCAGCTACATGTAACGCCCACATTCCTCATTATTCTCTAAAAAGTAGCATGTAATTCTTTAATGGGCGCTTCATGACCCTCTGTCCCATCCACAACTTCATCTCTTGGCTGTCTGTTTTTCTGACACATTTATTACCCTTGATAAATCAGCCTTCAAGAATAAGAGATGTTGTGCTCATTACTGCTTCATTACTGCTGATTCTAATCACACATTCAGCACTTCCTTATATACCGACCATAATCACAGTGTTAATGATCAGTGTAATTACTGTAAACATATAAATGCTGTGGTGACCCCCGTGTGTAATGCTGCATGATGGCACTGCTGGAGGATTACGCCAATGGAAGATTATGGAGAAAAAGAGTCTCCAGGGACCATGATGATTTCTGGGCCCATGATGATGACTGGATAATAAGCTGATTTAGATTCCTACAGCTGTGCTCCTGGATCTATGTGCTGAATTGGGTCCAGTACTACAGAGGGAAACACACCGGAACCATGCCGTCCCCGTCCAAATACAGGTCCTCACCACTCTGGGATTATTGACAACAGGTTGTTTTAGTGGGAAATGGCAGACAGGGAAATACTTTATATAAATATTATATATAATTAACTTTTTCACAAAGACCTTTTTTGGATATAATATAATTCTCTTTAATCTCATGCTATAGGTCTGGTATCTGCCCCTGAGTGTCATAATGCCTGTCATTTTGGATGTTATTATTAAGGTGGGTAGTCGATACATCAGGTTTTCCTTCACTGTGGCACACTGACCTGCTTCAGCACATGATTCCTTTATCCTGACACATAGCAGTGTAGGGAACAGACTACAGGCAGCTGCAGGACGTGATGACTGGCTTCTTGGTGACTTTAACAACATGTAGAAATTGTAAACATTGTCCTGATGTAGTCTATAATATGACAGGTGACAGAGGCTTCACCCCTCAGACGCTCCTCACCTCCTTAAATGCAGATGTGGAGCTCTGGATGTATCAGCTGACAGATTTCTATATTTCTACATTTCTATGACCCCGAGCCACAGCCCCCTGCCCCACAAGAGCGATATCAACAAGATGCAAGAATCCATGAGGAGGTCATACGGCTTTTGTAAGGAAGACAAAAATCATGGTTTAACTTTATCTTTTAATAATTGTGCAATTTTACTTTTGTCACATTTTTTGTGACAAAGTTTATCATGTGGATTTTAATTATTTAGCTTAAAAGCATCCTCCAGTTGAGAAACACTGATTTAGAATCAGGATGTAAATGATGTTGAACACTTCAATAAACAAGTGATTTCATATTTTAGATTTTTATTGATTTTATTAATTATTATTGGACATGGAGAGGTTTAGTTTTCAGTTCCTGTCCTTGATGTCCAGACTCACTTGCCTTTTTTTTTTCTCTTTTTACTTTTTTTTACTGGAATGGGTGATAGTCTTCTGATCCAGCGCGGCAGGGGAACAGATATAGAACTGTGAGACTTTAGTGCAGACCATACCGCATTGTGACGCCTGGAATGACCACTGTGAAGATTCGATGAGAATACCATTGAGTCTGTTGTGATTATGTAAGATTTGCGACAAAGGATAGGACGACAATTCCAATCACGATGTTTCGCTGGTTCAGTTGTCCATAGAACATAGCCACAGAAGGTGATGGTGTAGTATGTTACAAAGGTGCTTTGCATGACAAATTCCGTAAGAGAAAACTGTGAGTGGTCGGAGCAACCAGTAAACGTGAAGGAACTCCAAAAGATTGGGCAAGGGTAATAACCCTCGCACATGATAGATACGGGTGATCAGCTGAAGTCCTGCAGGAAGATCATAGACAGAGTTCTGGATGGAATCTAGCCACATTCCCTCTGGGGAGAACATGTCAGCGTGGAGCAGAATGTCCATCACTGGTCTGAACCGGTCCGCATCAGTTTCCCAAACGAATTCGTCCTTTTCCGGAGGAAACCTGTACCACTCACGGGGTCCATTACGGCACCGTTCACCTAAAGGACAGGTGGGCTGCTGCGCACACCACAGGCAATGCTGGGGAAAAATGGACACGAGGGTAAAACAAGCATTGCAGGGAGCTTCTAAAGTGTCAAAGTTGAGCGATACCCCTCAGCACATGCTTCCTATGCACACGTGCGTTGATGCAGACGCCTTATATATTCAAACTCTGCCATGTTCCTGCACACAGCATAAAATACACACAACAACAACATGATTTATACAATATAATCAAAGAATCAGAATTAAAGCATAGAGAGTTTAGTGCATTTAGTTATAAGGAAACGTTTGTTACAGTCATTTTTTCTTATTGACTAGGGCCATAATCCCTCCATCCAAATCCACATAGATGTTTTGATCCATATCTGTGGAGATGTTTTCTGTAGAAGACTCTTCACCTGTAATTTTATACACTGGGAGCTGTACGTATTGTCTAAACAATGACAAGGAATTCCACAACAGATAAAACATGCCACGGCTGCAAGGATTATTAAAATTGTAGTCCCAGTCTGACCCTATTCTACTCTATTTATTAGTATATTATGTTAATTATACTTGGAGTAAACAGGTTACATGAGTTTGATTAAAATATGGGATAAATAGGTTAAATTAAGCTACTTCATTGTATCTAATAGATTCTATACTAATTATTAGGTACATTTGTTGGATTAATATAAAAAGCTAAACTATAAAATCTAAGCTTAGCTAGCCGGCTAGTTACCCATGCTAATGTCACTAAATAATGACTTTGTACTTTTCGAGTCTTCTACTAAATAATCTACAATATTCTACCATAATTATTTAGACGACTTACCAGGTACCTGTATGAAGAAATGTTCAATAGAAGAGAATTTGTAATGTTTTTTTAGTTGCTGCTAATCGCTGCTGCTTCTTGCTGCTGTTTGTTTGTTTGGTGTTTGTCAATTTTAGTGTCTCTTTACTTACAATTGGTAAATTCACAAATGAGAAACAAAAGCACGCTTTGAATTATATAGACGTGTCACACTGTGACATCACACCTAGATGCCCCGCCCTCTGCCTGTGACATCATCATGTCACTCACTTTATTTCTCTCTCTTTCTATCTATCTCTCTCTCTCACACACACATACACACACACACACACACACACACACACACACACACACACTCTGCATGTACAGATTACAGAGGGAAGATTACACACAATCCGGAAGTTGACCCGAGTGACTATATGAATGTTGTAGAATCATAAATGACCAGATGAAGCTGACTGAGGTGAACCCTGAAACTAACCCAGGAACAGAGTAGGAACATTCTGATCACCTGCTGGTTTCTTTTTGAGAGACTGCTGAAAGGAAATTTCTTAAACTATCTATGGATTCAGTCTCGGTCGACCTCATTGTTTTGAATAGAAGTGACCGAACTGAACTCTTGAACCGAGTCACTTGAACTGAATCTAAGGAGTCGAAATCATCGAATCGAATCTTTTTGAACTGAATTGACCAAACTGAATGGACTGAATTATTAAAATTAATATAATAAATAGTTCTTTCTCTAGTGCTGAAGTCATATTGCTGAACAGCTGTACAGCTTCCTCCAGTCACTCTCGGGTTTCCATCCTCATTTTTTCTTCCCTCACCTAAGAATCTTTGTTTCTTTAGAGATTTTCTGCGACTCTTTGGGCTTGTAGAGGTTCAGCTTTCTGTTTCTCATAGTCAGAACCCAAAGTGCCCTCAGCTGAGCTTCATGTTTCTCCAATTGCTCTTGGTTTCTCAGAATGATGTTTTGATGATATATTTTATGGAGAGCAAAATATTTTAGGTTATTTAAACTTAAATTTTTATTTATTCTGGAATAATTTTCCTGTCTGTTTTTATTAATATTTATGTTCAAAAAACATTGTTTTAGTGTGTTCAATAAATGTTTATCCTGTTCGGCCCGCAACCTAAAGTGGGCTTTAAGTTTTGGCCCCCTGTGCAATTAAGTTTGACACCCTGATATATATCATTAATTATTAATAATAACTAAAGGTAATAATTAAATAATAATTAAAGGTAAACTGAGCACATCTTTTATCTCAGAAGTGTGTATCAAACTGGTAGCCCTTCACATTAGTCGGTACCCAAGAAGTAGCTCTCGTTGTCAAAAAGGTTTGTGACCCTAATTTATAATCTTGTTACTTTTGTCCCCACATGAACATATACATTTTATATTTAGTCATTGTGATTTCACCCTTTTACATCGTATCTCTGTTGGTTTCTTTTATTCAGCTCCATCTCACAGACGTTCTGGGACAGCTCTTAGGAGCGTTCTCCTCCGACAGTATCGTCAATTTCAGCTCTTCTTCCTCACCACTGAGATTGCTCCATTTATTAAACATCTCTCTACTCCAGCTGTTCCAGAGAACCCCTGTCTGCCTCCTCACATCGTGAAGAATACTTTTACATGTGATATGGGCACACAGACCTCGTCTGACCTTCCTGCTGTTTATCATCAGGTGACACAGACCGACAATAAAGACTATGACGACTCCTGTATTCCTGCATCAACTCTACCATCTCCTCCTTATCCTTCATGTTGGTCCCCTACTGATTATTCTCCTACTTCCCCCGTTCTCTCACCTGATTATTATTATTATCCTCCCATATCTTCCCCTGAGTCTGATCCTGATTGCTCACCCATGTCTTCTGCAGCAGCAATGGCCCACAAACTCTTCTTTCCCAATAAACATGCTTAAGTCTGCCTTGTTTTTGTTTCTCCTACACACTCATAACATTAGTCAGACCCTATTCTACTCTATTTATTACTAACTGATTATTATTATTTAATTATACTTGGAGTAAATAGGTTACATGAGTTTGATTAAATATACTATACTTATCACCAGTGTTGTGCTGGTTACTAAAAAATAGTAACTAGTTACAGTTACTCGTTACTTTATTCAAAAAGTAACTCAATTATTTTGTTGATTATTTACACCAAAAAGTAATGCGTTACTGTTAAAAGTAACTTTTTACTTTTTTAAAGAACCTTCTTTAATGTTCCCATTAATGCCCTTTTATGTGTTATGGTCTACAAACACAAAACTGACTTAAACACAAAGTCATTTTTAAACATTATTTTATTAAAGTCAGAGCAGCACAAACTGAATATATCACAAGCATTTCTGAAATAAATAACAAAACAAGCTGAAAACCAGGAAACACCCGGGATCTAAAAGCTGGTCCACTCTCTCCATCATCACACCTCTTCTCTGTACATACCTCACCTCTCGCACCACGTCACTTTAAACTCTGGACTTGCACAGCAAAGTGCACTTTATATTATTTATTTTATACCACACCATACCGCACACTGACACTTTATGGACACTCTATACCGCACACGGACACTTACGGACCCGTACACCGCACCATACTGCACACGGACACTTTATAGACAACCCATCACTGAAATTGTCTATTGTTTACACTTTGGTACACACTGTTTACTGTTTCACCGTCTACTGCTATAAGGATTTTTTCTGTATATACATTTTTCTCTCTTTGTTTACATACCTATTTTTATATATCCTTATACCTTATATTCTATTTTATATAGTTTTTATACAGGGAGTGCAGAATTATTAGGCAAATGAGTATTTTGACCACATCATCCTCGTTATGCATGTTGTCTTACTCCAAGCTGTATAGGCTGGAAAGCCTACTACCAATTAAGCATATTAGGTGATGTGCATCTCTGTAATGAGAAGGGGTGTGGTCTAATGACATCAACACCCTATATCAGGTGTGCATAATTATTAGGCAACTTCCTTTCCTTTGGCAAAATGGGTCAAAAGAAGGACTTGACAGGCTCAGAAAATTCAAAAATAGTGAGATATATTGCAGAGGGATGCAGCAGTCTTAAAATAGCCAAGCTTCTGAGCGTGATCATCGAACAATCAAGCGTTTCATTCAAAATAGTCAACAGGGTCGCAAGAAGCGTGTGGAAAAACCAAGGCGCAAAATAACTGCCCGTGAACTGAGAAAAGTCAAGCGTGCAGCTGCCAAGATGCCACTTGCCACCAGTTTGGCCATATTTCAGAGCTGCAACATCACTGGGTGCCCAAAAGCACAAGGTGTGCAATACTCAGAGACATGGCCAAGGTAAGAAAGGCAGAAAGTCGACCACCACTGAACAAGACACACAAGCTGAAACGTCAAGACTGGGCCAAGAAATATCTCAAGACTGATTTTTCTAAGGTTTTATGGACTGATGAAATGAGTGTGTCTTGATGGGCCAGATGGATGGGCCCGTGGCTGGATTGGTAAAGGGCAGAGAGCTCCAGTCCGACTCAGGCGCCAGCAAGGTGGAGGTGGAGTACTGGTTTGGGCTGGTATCATCAAAGATGAGCTTGTGGGGCCTTTTCGGGTTGAGGATGGAGTCAAGCTGAACTCCCAGTCCTACTGCCAGTTTCTGGAAGACACCTTCTTCAAACAGTGGTACAGGAAGAAGTCTGCATCCTTCAAGAAAAACATGATTTTCATGCAGGACAATGCTCCATCACACACGTCCAAGTACTCCACAGCGTGGCTGGCAAGAAAGGGTATAAAGAAGAAAATCTAATGATATGGCCTCCTTGTTCACCTGATCTGAACCCCATTGAGAACCTGTGGTCCATCATCAAATGTGCGATTTACAAGGAGGAAAACAGTACACCTCTGAACAGTGTCTGGGAGGCTGTGGTTGCTGCTGCATAATGTTGATGGTGAACAGATCAAAACACTGACAGAATCCATGGATGGCAGCCTTTGAGTGTCCTTGCAAAGAAAGGTGGCTATATTGGTCACTGATTTGTTTTTGTTTGGTTTTGAATGTCAGAAATGTATATTTGTGAATGTTGAGATGTTATATTGGTTTCACTGGTAAAAATAAATAATTGAAATGGGTATAAATTTGTTTTTTGTTAAGTTGCCTAATAATTATGCACAGTAATAGTCACCTGCACACACAGATATCCCCCTAAAATAGCTAAAACTAAAAACTACTTCCAAAAATATTCAGCTTTGATATTAATGAGTTTTTTGTGTTCATTGAGAACATGGTTGTTGTTCAAATTAAATCCTCAAATAAAATTAATCCTCAAAAATACAACTTGCCTAATAATTCTGCACTCCCTGTACTTTATTTATCTGTTTTTTTCTTTCCCCCCCACCCTATTCCCCTCTTGCCGGACCGTCGTATAAAGCATTTTACTGCATGTCGTACCCTGTATGTATGTGTATGTGATGAATAAAATTTGATTTGATTTGATTAAATAATATATTCACAATCAAAAACTAAAGTGGCTTCTGCATCATAAAAGCTGTTGTGTTGAGCTCTTAAAAATGTTCCTTTTACAGCTGAAGTATGAAAACTATCAACAATGTAGAACAGAACACCGGGTTAGCTTCTAGCTTCTAGCTCCTCAGGCATGGAGTTTCTGGAGGTGTTGCTATCGCAGTAGATACAACCTTCAAACCAGAAAGACACAGCTTACATTAGACTAAAAAGTTTTATAATGAGCATATTTCCACTTTGAGAAACTCGTCTTGCTCTCGCCTCTTACTGCCGCACAGACCTGAATAAACAGAGACACACCAACAGTGCGTCTTCTTCGTGTTTACAGTGGTTTATCCTCCAATCCTACACTGCGTCGCTGCTGTAAACAGGTCAGACTGTAGTCTACACTTCAGCCCAAATTCATTCATTTAAAAAAGTAACAGGTAACGCACCATACTGATGATAATGGAGTTACTTTATTTTAACACCCACTAGGACGCCGCTGTTACGTGTCTGTGCTGTTTTCTTCTATTCCCCCCTGCTTGTGTTGGCTCTGTCTTTAGCTCTCTACTATATGTAGGCGGAGTCACCTGGTAATTGTAATGGAGGCCTGAGGGAAAAAAAGGCCTAATGAAGAGCAAGAGCCTGACCAGAGGAGGCGGAGCCTACAGTTCAAAGCAGCCACCTGAAGTGACCACTGTTTGCTGGTGTAAATTAACAATAGATTAAATGAAAAGGGGTATAAGTTATCATGATAAATTATATATCATTCTAAAGGTCTAAGCCTCAAGCATCAATTTTAGATCACTGTTTTTCAATGGAACGCTTATAACGAATGTATTTCCTAAATATGTGTAAACAGTACACACAAACAACATGCATAAAAAAACTGTACTTACACTATAATTGTAATAACGAGTCACAAACACATCCAACACATAATTGCTGCAAATTCCTGTTTATTTGGAAAGATAAGGTTCCACTGAACAACATACCGTAAAACATTTTTGGTCTTTTGTTTGTATCTGTTTTAGAGTAACTTTTGCATAAAGAATGACATCTTGGTGGTAAAAAATAAATATGGCTGGTAGAATATAGTTTTAATAAACAAATGAGAGTAACCACTAAAAAAAGACAAAGACAGGTAGAATCTTATCAGTGATACAACTGAACTCTGCAGGTGTTTGTGGAGACGTTTTGCTTTGCACCACCTTTCAGTTCCAATCTTTTATTTTCAGCCAGTAGCAGTGTGGAAACAACATGTTCCATAGAAAATGTAACCAATGAGTGCAGGATTTTAACGATACATGGGAGGTTTTTATTCCCCATGTGGGTGAGTTCTTAGTTTTATTCATCTTTAGAAGCTCTTAGTGGTGAAAGAGCGCGTGACGTGCACTGTGACGCACCTGGCAGGAAGTGGAATGCAGCTCTTTCCAGCTCGTGATAACTGAGCTTTGTTTACAAGAAATAAAAAAGGAAAGAAAAAGTGTACAGTAAAATGAGATGTGTGATCTGAGCACCTTTCATTTCATTTAGTAAATTATTTTACACAACACACCTTTAACATGTACAGAAATGATCAGATTGTAGACTGTATTCATTATGCAGGAATAAAACATGCAGCTTTGTTCTATTATTTATTTATTTATTTATTTTATATGCAGGACCCATGAAGAACTGCATCAGACACGTCCCAACGTGTGCTGCACAGCACAATCGATGCTGCACAGCACAAACACAACAAAACACAATCCCTCATCGCTTGTGCATTGGAAACTCTTCATGATGCCAGTTATGATTTATTATCTACTAACTGGGTTTCTGCACTACTTAAAGGGAGATGTAAACTTCCTGGTCTGACAGATGAGGAAAAATCGGTCACATCTGTGTTTTGTGTAAACAAGGTCAGTTATTATCTTCTGTTTTATTTAGTGTGCACAAAATTCAAACAACTTTATTGTTTAGCTGTGGATTTGAGTTTTCTCATTTGTAAAAGTTAATTCAGTGCCCTGATGTTCTTAAAATAAACAGTAGATATGGTTTGTCGTGTAAAAATGTTTACTCCAGGTTTTGGTTTAAACAAAGTCTAATAGTTTTCCTAAACCTGGTCTACAGTCAAGTCTTAACTCCTTAATATTTGTTTTATATACATGATTTGAGTACATGTTTGATTTAGTTGGATATTGGATGATCCTTTTCTTTCGTCTTATTTAGTCCTTAGCAGAGACGTTTCTGTCTGTGATTTTGGAGGCAGAGAAACAGTCTATGAGACATGAACTCCTGCAGTCTCTCTGTAGGGGTTATGTAGCCTTATGTGAACAGTGAGGAGACTCTCATAAAGCTCATGCTCAAAACAGTGGAGATGATTGTGACATTTGAGTCAGTGAATTTTCTAAGTTTCATTAATATTTTTCCAGTTAGATTTTGAAAGATATGTTTCTATTTCTGCACATAGTGTTTGAACAGCTTTATGTTATAGGTTACAGAGGGATTTCTGTCCAACACCAGGGGATCAGGAGGAGAAGGAAAAAGATAAAGAGATCAAGAGGAAGAAGATGAAGAGAAGATGTTATGGACTCGTCTCTGAGCAGCAGTTTAAAGTCTCATCTCACTCTTTCCTGTTCAGTATCTCACCTCAGGTCTGGGGATATCAAAGATTCCTGTAGATGATGTGTTGTGTATACAGTAGAACATCAGCTGTAGGAGAACCAGGGAATAATTGACTAAACAAGGATTTGAATATCAAGATTTAGCAGAAAGGAGGAAGTTGTTTTTGCTGATAACTGATCAAATGTTACACTAGGGCACTTTGTATTTGTGGAAGTGGTGTTACGAATCTCACGTGTAAACATTTGAATTGTTTTTATGCCTCGTTAGTCTTAAAACTAACATTTATAGAACTGACTAATAGAAAGTGTTTTTTCATGGATCACCTCAAATCAGTGTTACATTCATTGTGTGTGTATAATGATGGCATGTCAGCTATAAGGGTGATGAAGGAAAAGTCAAATCTAAATGAAGTTTGTCACTTTTTTGTTTCTTGTCATTATTTGTTGTCCTCCCCATGTGCTGCTGTACACAGGTGAACAGAGACGTCCATTCACACCAAGCTTTTACAGAAATCACCAAATCTTGATTTTAATACTGCTGAGATGATTTTATAGGAGTTTATTTTCTTATTTTAATACCAATATAAAAATCCCATACATATTATGGTGTAGTCGTGGACCAGTTGAGAAAACACTAAGTGCTTGTAAAAAGACTGGCGGCAGATCAAAATCAATCACATCTTTCATTAATGTTTTTCTTTTTAAATACATTTTGGACCTGATTGTATTCAATAAAAATATGTATTACAGTTAATTTACCTTGTGATTAATTTACCAGATTATTTTATTCTTATTATAATTTCTTGCTTACAAACGTCTTAATAAGTAGATGATTATAATTGAAGGATGATAAGAGACTATAAATACTATGTGTTTAAGACAAAATCTGTCTGTGTTCAGAGAAGGTAAGTATAATGAATAATCTAAGGAAAATGAAATAAAGTCTGTTATAAGTGCAGTGTTGTCAGGAAACAGAAGGAAGCGAGGCCAGGTAGCATGAATGAATGATTTCTTTTCTAATAGCTCATAACACACATCTGACACGCGCTAATCACGTGTTCTCTCATTCTCTATTTTCAATGCACTTCTACTCCCCCTAATGGTCACTTTAAGTATAACAACAACAGGTCACCACATGCAGTACAAACTAATTACACCTCAAATTAAACCCCACATTTTTATCAAAATCACATTCCAAACTGCAAACACGTGTTTTCTATTAAATAATATAATTCTAAATATTTTAATACCCTACTGTGTCTAAACACAGGAGCGCTATAGGAACTCGTGTAGGGTTTACAATCACACACCACTTCCTTGTCTTAACACCACCCGTTTTCAGCTTCGCGTCTGCATTTGAATCATTGAAGCCCCGCCTCTTTTGTGACGTCGGTATCTCTGATAGCGCCCTGGACTCGCTTTTATTGTCATGACAACTTTGTTGTGCTGCAGTTCAACACAAACATTTACTGACCACAGCAATGAAGCGCAAACAAACAGCTGAAATGTTTTTAATTGTTTTTAGTGATAAGCGTCAATGTTTTGAACAATCCGCTCTCCAAGACACCAAAAAAGATTTTTCAGCCAGAAAGAGCGACTTTCAGAAGAAAGAAGGAGAAATAATGACAGATAATAAGACGGGTAACAGCTACAGCTGCTTCTCCTGCTGTCAACTTTATTCAACTTTATTGTCATTGTACAGAGAACAAGTACAGAGACAATGAAATATAGTTATCATTTAGTTCCTAAAACCACATTAAATATCAATCTGTCATGCAGGAAATATAAAATGATTTTGTACTGACTGAGTAATGCAGCACTTATAAAATATTTGTACTACAACATTGTGTGTGTTTAAGACTGGTGCAGTTTTGCATGACTCTGTTCTGTTCACTGTTTTAACTAGAAGTTTATAATGATTTCTGTTTAACTTAAACTTTGTTTTTTATTTTGTAGATAAATTTAACGTTGCCAAGTGCAGAGATAAAAAAGGCAACATCAGAAGGCCAATGAATGCCTACATGGTTTGGGCGAGGAAACAGCGCCCATCTTTTCCAAGGCCAATCCAAATAGCAGCTCTGCAGAGATCAGCATGCAGCTTGGGATCGCGTGGAACAAACTGAGTGAAGAACAGAAGAAACCCTACTACACTGAATCATGGAGGCTTAAACAGGAACACGAACAGTTGTTTCCTGGTAGGTGAACTTTCTTTATAGACAAATGGCAAAATAACAAAACAAATGCATCAATTCTGACACTTTTATTGTTTTTATGTTGCTTCTTACTCTTTAAATTCTTCTTTTCTATCATGTAGATTGGGTTTATAAACCGCTTCCAAAGAAGGGAAGGAGAAAAGGCAGTTTGCAGAGTAGTGACTCACAGAGGAGACCTGATCATCAACCAAACCACCACATAGTCATGAACATGCCAGAAGAAGTACCAGTCCATGACCTCGTGCCTGAAGTTAGTGATCAGTTCCCCGGCCTTAGCCACCAAGAACTGCTGTCTCCTAAAGACTTCTGCTTTGATCCTCCTCTTTTCCTTCTGTTTCTGAGTCGACTTTCTGCCAGACCAAGTGAGTTAGTAAACTGAATTGGAACAGTTTCAGAAGAATGACATGCAAATGAAGTTTTACTCTGCATCTTAAATAATCGCCATAATCGCCACTCATTTACTTTAATATGCAGCTAAAATTGTGCACTTCTGTTTACAGCACCTGCTATGGGTCTGACTGTACAAGCAGTGAGGTTCAGCTCGAGGACGAGGAGGAAATCACTTTGCTCAACAACGACATCTTTTCCATTTTAAATGAGGAATATGGCTTTTTTAACCAGTCTGGAGCTCAGAATCATACTGAAGACCCCCACAACAGCACAGAGATCCTGGATTCTGTACCAGTGTTTGATATCGACAGCTTCGAGGATCTGTTGAAGAAACTTGAAGAGATGGAAAATGATTCAGGAATAAAGGAAGATGGTGAAATCTGAACGTTTCATGTACTTTAGTGTGCATGTTGTTTCACCATCTTTAATTTATATTAAATTTTATTTTAAACAACTTTTATATAAGGAAATAAAGATTTTGTATGACAATCATGTCTAATGTCTCTTCATCACAGAGAGCATTCAATCACTTCATTTTCTTTCTTGAAATCCACTTTAGTAAAGTCAGTGATGTTTGATGTCCTTAAAGAAAAGGAATTTGACAGAAACTGACGTTGAGGTATTTTCTTGCAGCTTTAGTGCTTTGTTTAAATTAAATGTGGGGCAGAACCTGATTCACTTAAATATCTGTACTTGATAATTGAGCACATGGATTAGCACAAGAAATTCAGTGAGCATAAGTAAAATGATCATGTCGTCTCAGCTTCATCCAGAAAACCTGGAAGTTTACCAAGAAAAAGCTGTTAGCTTTATTGACATGTACACACACATTAAGACACTTTTAAGGACTCATTAGAACAATGTTTAGTGTATGAGAGAAAATGTCAATAAGAATTTGATTAAACGCACACACAGATGAAAATTCTTACCTGTAGCGCCTCCTTGTTGTGGGTTATAGATTCATACTGGGACTTCAGGACACTGTGAGCCTCTCGTTCTTGCTCACGCTCTAAAACACAGCCATGAGGAAGAGGATGAAGGATTTAGTCATTAAGGGTTTAGTCATTAATGTTCACATCCACAATGAGGCTCTACTAATATTACCTTCACCACCAGCTTGTGTGTTTAAACCTGAATAAATCCACTATTAAACCATTAAAAACATTTTAACAAGTTATCACAATTTATATTTGAGTAAATATTTGAACACTTTGTCTTTTCCTAACACTGTTTATCAGTTCATTTCTGCTGAACTGAAGCCATTTTCTTTCCTCTCAGTTTAACAGCAGTTACTGAAGCACACAGAGGAACATCTCAGTCATACACTAGGACACATTTCACTACCACATTTATACCTGTTTTACATCTTTATTATTTCCTATAGTGTCCATTTACTGTGTAAATGTAGATCAAAATACAGAAACAACATGAAAAGCGAAATACAATTATTTAGCAAAATTAGCTAACTAGCCAGCTAGCTATTTTTAGCTTTAATAGTTTTCCTTCTCAGTCTAAATATCAGATTTGTAGTGAACTATAAGTAAACTCTTGGTATCTATAAGTTTATTGGTCTCCTACACCATTAGCTGAAAGGTCCATTTCTGCTCACTGCAACATTTATGGAAATAAATGATAGATAGATAGATAGATAGATAGATAGATAGATAGATAGATAGATAGATAGATAGATAGATAG
Source organism: Silurus meridionalis (assembly GCF_014805685.1). Taxonomy (NCBI): domain Eukaryota; kingdom Metazoa; phylum Chordata; class Actinopteri; order Siluriformes; family Siluridae; genus Silurus; species Silurus meridionalis. The sequence goes on along the minus strand of NC_060887.1, from coordinate 966,593 downwards.
ATAGATAGATAGATAGATAGATGATAGATAGATAGATAGATGATAGATAGATAGATAGATAGATAGATAGATAGATAGATAGATAGATAGATAGATAGATAGAGATTTATTGTAATTGCATTGTACAGGTACACAGCAATGAAATGCCGTTTGGCATTAACTAGAAGTGCAAAATGTAGCTATCGTGCAAAAGGGCAGATAAATATATGTAATATTTACAGCAAGTGATAAATATGTAAACATATGTACAGTGGATAAATATAAAGGCAGTAACAGTGCAGAGATGTGTGGACATCATTAAGAAGTACAGGATGGATCTAAGTCTATGGCATTGAAGAGTAATGTGCAGAAGTGAAGATTACAAGATTATGGCATTTAAGAATTATCAAGCTAAATAACCAGTCTATAATTTTGTCAAATTTATTTACTTTTTCCTGCAAGTCTGTGATCTTTATGCTAATGATCAGGAGTAAACACAAAATGAGGAACATCGCTTTTCCCCTCTTCACTCCGGTACCGATGGTCCTGATCACCTTTCCGCCTGTTTGGGGATTTTATGGGTGACTTGTTTCACAATAATAATAATTATAATAATAATAAATGATAAACTCTGTGTTTTAAAGAGAATAAAATCCATAAAGCTCGGAAACTCACCGTTCCAGGGGTCGACAGTTCACTTCATCCCGACAGAGGGTCTTCATCCTCCACCTGGAACACGGCGTCTCTCGGAGCTACAGGAGGAAAATCCAAGCGATGCTGAGGAAAGAAAAGTCCAAACAAATAAAATCAAATAAATAATATAAATATTTCATATAATAAAATTATTATATGTATATCTTTTCAGCTGATACACACTGTGTGGTCAAAAGTATTTGGACACTTGTCTTTTCCAGCCAGATGTGATTCATAAATTCACCTAAAATGCACTTAAATGCACCATACAGCCAATTAACATGCAAACTGTTAAAACACTTCATATAAACAGAATGTAGAATCACTGAAAGCATTTTAAATGGGATTTAAATACCGCTACAGAGGAAGCAGGAGCTTTTCTGTAGCTATTATTGCTTTAATGTTCATGCCACAGGACCAAATATCCGTTTATTTTATCTTTCCATAATGAGCTGGAATAAATCATAAATGCTGTGGTGGCTCCAGTGTGTAATGCTGCATGATGGCACTGCTGGAGGATTACACCAATGGAAGATTAAGGAGAAAAAGAGTCTCCAGGGACCATGATGATTTCTTGGCCCATGATGATGACTGGATAATAAGCTGATTTAGATTCCTACAGCTGTGCTCCTGGATCTATGTGCTGAATTGGGTCCAGTACTACAGAGGGCAACAGGTTGTTTTAGTGGGAAATGTCTTGATTCATAATATGATGTGTATATATATATATATATATATATATATATATATATATATATATATATATATATATATATATATATATATATATATATAAAATATGATATGATGTACCTGTTCCAGACTGTGCTGTAGACTACAACAGGTTCATACAAATTATTCAGTCATGTAAATTCAGCTTGATTATATTTCATATATGATGAAACTCAAAACATCAGTGCTTATGCTCCACAAGTTGGTTGTGAGATGGAGGAGAAGGAAAAATTCTGGAGTGAGTTATATAGAGTGGTAGAAGGTGTTCCTAGGAATAAAAGATTGGTGATTGGGGCAGATTTAATGGGCATGTAGGTGAAGAGAACAGTGGTGATGAGGAGGTGATGGGTAGGTATGGCTTTAACCTCTCAGTCGTCGGAGTTGCGCCAGCGCAACTGATATCCCATTGTTCTCAGGTGTTAATGTTTAGCAATAGATCCCACTACATGCCCTGAGAGATGGTGGTGCCCAGGAACCTGAATGACTCCACTGCTGCCATAGTGCTGTTCATTATGGTGAGTGGGGGGAGAGCAGGGGGTTTCTCCTAAAATCCACAATCATCTCCACTGTTTTGAGCGTGTTAAGCTCCAGGTTTTTATGACTGCACCATGTCTCTCAGGCCTTTCTTCACTGAAGCAGGGTCGTTGGCTGAAAACTGATTCTACAGCTATTTAGAGTAGCTCCTCTTAGCCACTCTATTAGGATCAATGATGAGGATTAATCTTCCTCATATTAATGAATTAATCATGTACTACAGTATTTGAAAATAACTTGAAATCCTGTCAACCGAGAACAGAAAGCTGAGGGTACATTGGGAACAAGTCTCCCAAAACTGGAAAGTTGCAATCTGGAAACATATGCAGGTGCAGGTGATTGTGTGGATCCATAGGGTAGTGGTCATCACATCTGCTTTACACACAGAAGGTTCTTCTGCGACCCCCAGTGGAACCATGCAGCTAGCAAACATGAATGAGGTTTATGTATTTGTCACAAATTGTTACTTAATCCTGGTATTAAATAAACAACTTTTGGTGTTTCTGCATTGTGCTTGTAACAGAAATGGACAATAGGAATTCCAAAAGGCTCAAGGGCATTGCTCCACTGGGGTCGAATCCAGGACCTCCTGCAGTAAAGGAGATGTGGTGACCGTTAAAGCTGTAAGAGAAGTTGGACACTAAGGAAGGAGAAAAGGAGAACTATAAGGAATAAAGTTGATCAGTCACACCATGAAGTTATAGGAAATAGTGGAAGCCAGGCTGAGTTTATTCATTAGTTATTTATCCAGTTATCATCTGTTAACCTGTTATTTCAACAAAACCAGATTTTCTCCTGCAAACCAAGTTCAAGAAAATGCTACAAGGAATTGACTCCCATGTCGTGTTTGCTGGACTTTAGAATGTAATACTTTATTGCACTGAGGTGCTTTAGTACCTAAAGGTCTTCATTTAAACATTTATTATTTTAGAATGATTAATTTTTATTATTATTATATGCAGATTTACATATTTATGAAACCCAAAGAGATAAAATTATTACATTTCCAATAATTGGTTTGATTAAACAATGTTATTTGAGTGTTATACAATCAACACATCCTCGTCAAAGCAAGGAACATTCATAAACCCCAAAACTATAATAATGATGATAATAATAATAATAATAATAATAATAATAATAATAATAATAATAATAATAATAATAATAATAATAATAACTGCAGTTGGTTGTCAGATGTCAGTCTCACACTGCCCTCTAGTGGTGTTTTGTTGTCTAGTTATATGTGATGATCTTTTACAAAGCAAGATATTTTTCTTGATAATATTAAACTGTCTAAAACTTAAACTGTTTACTGTTTAACATACAGGGGGTTCATGTTAAATTTTAAGCTAAATGTTTGTGATATAATTAAATGAAACAGAAGTTAAATGAAGCTGATTAAAATGAATGTAATTTTGTGTTTTTTGAGAGACTGCTGAAAGGAAATTTCAGGAACTATCTATGGATTCAGACTCGGTCGAGCTGAAACGGTGAAGCGACTCTCCTGAACCCAATTGTTTTAGAAGTGATTGAACTGAACTCTCTTGAACCGAGTCACTTGAACTGAATCTAAGGAGTCAAAATCACCAAACCGAATCATTTTGAACTGAATTGACCAAACTGAATGGACTGAATTATTAAAATGAATCTATTAAATCGTTATTTCTGATGTTTTTCTACTAACTGCAGTTGTCAAAAGTTATACTTGAACTATGATGTTATGAGGCTGCATTGGAACTAAACTTTATAGTATTGTGTGATCAGATGAACCCATGAAGAACTCATGTATTGTAAACTGATTTAATCTCTGTGTTATTGTGATTTAATATTAAACTGATGCTGTGAATACTGTTCAATAACTGTTTATTTTATTACTTTAACTTCTGTTCATGTAAAATTGGGTTTAAACAGAACCTTTATTTTATTATCATTTACTTTTGTCCCGTTTTCCCAACATTTTATCATGTGGATTTTAATTCTTAGTTAAATTTAAATGATGTACAATAATAATTTAATAATAGAAACAAAACACACACTATATTTAAGATATTTATTTATTTTAAAGGAATAAAAATATCCGTTACAATAATCACTGATATGTTTGTACTTTATTATATGTAGGACATGTCCAGCTTGATCTCCTCTTTTTCTTTCTCTGGTTTTCTTTCTCTAGTGCTGAAGTCATATTGCTGAACAGCTGTACAGCTTCCTCCAGTCACTCTCGGTTTCCATCCTCATTTCTCTTCCTCACCTAAGAATCTTTGTTTCCTCAGAGATTTTCTGCGACTCTTTGGGTTTGTAGAGGTTCAGCTTTCTGTTTCTGCTGTTTATATATATAAGTGCTTTTTCTAAGCATTTTTTATCGGTTATGTCGACTTTTTTTATGTCGCCGAACCCTAATATCTCGAGCACAAGGGGGGAAAAATTTGGCATTTAATGTCGGTTATCTCGGTGCAGCTGCAGAAGAACTCATGAAGTGGCGGAAAAATCAAGTCTTACAGCTGCTACAGGTGTTGTATTGTGAACTGGTGAATCTCTGCTGTTAGATAGTGCTAGTGTTCGTAGTGTTAGTAGGGGTGCGGCGTGGCTTTGGGAAGAAAAGAGCAGCCGTTGAGAGAGTGCCGGTGGGAAGGCACGCATCGGGATACACATGAGCGATAACAACGACCGCCAGAACCAACATATACCAACAATAACGGACGGTGACAGTGTGGAAGTTTAAATAGGAGCTGGTGATGATGATAAACGAGCACCATATGTGCGCGAATGAAGCCGGAGCTTCAGAGAAAGCACCTGACACGCTGAAGGGGCCAAGGGGCGTGGCAGGTGGATTCCTGACAGATAAACATGTACTGTATGTATTTTTATAACATGCCTTCATCAAACAAATCGCGCAACGCTGTTGTGTAAAACCCTCCAAAAACACGTGCATGCACATTCTCATTTATTAACACATCATGTACATAAAGAAATTTCAAGCACGTTAATATATTGCCGCCATTTTGATTTTCGTTTATCTCAATCATCGGTTACCTCGATGCTTTTTGGCGACCCCCTAGGACATCGACATAACCGGGTTCCACTGTATTAATAATTTAAATAATATCAAATAAAGAATATTAAATATTTCATATAATAAAAATCAAAAGTGATTTTCAGAGTTGAATCCCAGTGGAAAAGCGACTGATCCAAGCTGCTGCTTTTCAGCTGATACACACTGTGTGGTCAAAAGTATTTGGACACGTGTCTTTTCCAGCCAGATGTGGTTCATAAATTCACCTAAAATGCTCTTAAATGCACCATACAGCCAATTAACATGCAAACTGTGAAACACTTCATATAAACAGAATGTAGAATCACTGAAAGCATTTTAAATGGGATTTAAATACCCGCTACAGAGGGAAGCAGGAGCTTTTCTGTAGCTATTATTGCTTTTATGTTCATGGCACAGGACCAAATATCAGTTTATTTTATCTTTCCATAATGAGCTGGAATAAATCATTAATGCTGTGGTGCCAATGGAAGATTAAGAAGAGAAAATCTCCAGGGACCATGATGATTTCTTGGTCTGGATGATGACTGGCTAATAATCTGATTTAGATTCCTACAGCTGTGCTCCTGGATCTATGTGCTGAATTGGGTCCAGTAGTACAGAGGGAAACACACCAGAACCATGCCATCCCCGTCCAAATACAGGTCCTCACCACTCTGGGGTTAATGACAACAGGTTGTTTCTAGTGGGAAATGGCAGACAGGGTCTGCTATAGGTCTGGTATCTGCCCCTGAGTGTCATAATGCCTGTCATTTTGGATGTTATTATTAAGGTGGGTAGTTGATACATCTGGTTTTCCTTCACTGTGGCACACTGACCTGCTGCAGCACATGATTCCTTTATCCTGACACATAGCAGTGTAGGGAACAGACTACAGGCAGCTGCAGGACGTGATGACTGGCTTCTTGGTGACTTTAACAATATGTAGAAATTGTAAACATTGTCCTGATGTAGTCTATAATATGACAGGTGACAGAGGCTTCACCCCTCAGACACTTCTCTCCTCCTGAAATGCAGATGTGGAGCTCTGGATGTCTCAGGTGGAAGACTTCTATACCACCCGGAAAAAGTGTGTAAGATTATCAGGGTGTGTGGTGTTTTGCACAATGTGGCACTGAGGACCAGTTTCCCCTCTCCCTCCTGACCTCCCTCCCCCTCAGCATTATGACCCCGAGACACAGCCCCCTGCCCCACAAGAGCGATATAAACTAAGTGGAAAAATCCACGAGGAGGTCATACAGCGTTTGTAAGGAAGACAAAAATCATGGTTGTTAATAGTGTTTATTGTGACTCTTTGTAGAAAAAGATTAAAATCAAGATTTAAAAAAAGATTAAAAAAAGTTTTTGAAAAGACAGAAATAAAAAATGATTAAAAGACGAGACGATCTACAAGATACAATAGCTTTACACTCAGCTTTATACTATTGACTATAAGTGTAAAACTATCATAAATAGCCAAAAGAGATACAGAAAGAGGAAAAAGACATGTTCAGACTCTCTGTTTCTCTTGTCGTCTCCTTTTTTTTCTATTTCTCCTTTTCTTTTGAAGGTTTTCTTGTCTCAGCTGAGCAACAATTTCCTCCCATCGCCTCGGACTCTCATATAACGATCTGTTTTATTCTCTGAAGTCTTCTTTTCTTCCTCACAGAGATTCTGGGTATCCTGGAGCCCCCTGTTGGTCTGAAGCTGTAAGTTGTTCCTCTCCTCTATGTCAAGTTTAGTTTTCTCTCTTCGTCCTCTTGTTTTTCCTCAAAATCCAACGTGGGCTCAAACTGAGCAACACGTTCCTCCAGTCGCTCTTTCTCTCTGATCAAATGATCTCTCTCCTGCTCTGCACTATTTTTATTTTCTCACAGTGATTCTGAGTATCCTGGAGCTCCATGGTGGTCTGTTCTAAAGTGACCTCAAGCTGAGCAACATGTTCCTCCACTTTCTTTTGTTCTCTTGTCCAGCTCTCTCTCACAGTCTACAGTTTTCTCCAGTTCCTTATGGATTTTCAGGGAAGACTGGAGCTTCATGGTGGTCTGCTCCAAAATAAACTCAAGCTGAGCAACACGTTCCTCCAGTTGTTTTTGTTCTCTTGCCCAGCTCTGGCTTCTCTCAGTTATGTCCTGTTCCTGCTGCTTTCGCTCAGAAGCCAAAGTAGCCTCCAGCTTTTGCACCGTCTGTAGCAGAATGGCTTTCTCTTCTTTCTCTTCTGTTATCTTCTCTATCATTAGAAGAGAAAATGCATCCAAGTCTTTCTCTACTTTCTCCATGTGTTCCAGCTTCTCCTTCATTTCAGCAATCTGCTTAGTTTTCTTTGTTCTTCTGCTTTGAAAAAATTCTCTTAACCTTCTGAAGAGCTCCATGTTTATGCCTCTTTACTCACAAGCAAAAACCTCGGAAATGAGAGAAACAGAGACGCATTCCCAATTATAGACGTTGCCTTACTGTGACGTCACAGGCAGATGCCCCGCCCTCCGTCTGTGACGTAACCCGGTCTCTTTTTACCTGACACTATGCGCATGCGCACATTACAGAGGTCAAGAGCGGATAAAATAGCATGTCTTCACAGCTTTTCTGTTGTTCCTGAGAGAAGAGCGATATTACAGTCATAAATAAGATAAAAAACGGCTGTAAACTCTGTATAAAGCGAGTGAATCCGAGTTGAGAACCGGAAGTTGACCGGAGTGACTCTATGAATGTTGCAGAATCATAAATGACCAGTAGGTGGCAGTGTGATGTGTATTAGAGCTCACTGTCACAGCAGGTAATTAGAAGTAGTGGAGCTCTAATGACGTCATTAATAGCGAGGACAAGACACACAGCAGTTTGGGATTCTTTTATTGACTTTATTGATTAATTGATTTGGAGTATGATTGTGTTTCTGATCAAAGTAAGTTCATGTGTATGGAGTAAAAACAACCTGTACATTTCTCACTTCCAGACAGTATTATGAGATGTTCATCTGCTGGAAGTTCATGTTTAATGCTGCATGTTTTATAGGATTTATGAGCTGGAATAAATGTTTTACTTTTAAATGTTTTCTTTTAACCAACTGGTGCATTTTATCTTTATGCTTCAGATGAGTTTTATAAAAAACACATTTTTACTACTTATTAAAATATAAAACGTCATTCTGAGTGAAACCAATTGTTTATTAAATGCATTATTCACCAAATAAACATCAATGAAAACTGGATGATTTGTTTTTATTGAATGTAAAAATATTAATTTGAGGATAATTGAATTTAATGAATCGAATAGTTTTGGATTAAATGAAGACTTTACTGAACTAAACAGCACTGAATTCTCCTTTAAATGAACTTAAGTTTACTGAACTAAATAAAATCCAGAATAGTGACGGGTTAAAAGTCACATGTGTAATGAGTTTATATTTAGAAGAAAATACAATAAAAAGGAGATTCCTATAAACATTATTCTGAGACTGTGTGTAGTCCTTTTCTCCCTCCGTCTGTTTGAGGAAAAGCAGCCTGATAACCAAATGTACTGGGAATAATAACATTCACACAATAAGCATAAGACTGGTATTTGAACATTAGAAAAACAGTAGAAGAAGAAAGTAATGAAAATAAAAGTAGCACAGTGCTTCCTTCAGTGCCTCTGTGAATGATGGAGCACATCTGGACCTTCCTTTTATCCTTCCATTCTACAAACAGCACATCCTCTTCTCTCAGCCAGTGATGAGGCCTCGAGGAGCTTTTTTCAGAAGCTTGTTGGTGATGGTTTGAGGGTTTGTGGACTGAATTTTCCCACATGCTCAGATGTTATTTTTTTTTAGGAGATATCTAAACAGTGCTGGACAAGTGCCATGACAGATGGTCTACAGACTGGCTGGGGTGTAAAATTATTATTTCACCTCTCTTCAGGTGTGTTGGGGATACAACCAGTGAAGACTGGGATTTTCTGTCTCTCACTCTTACTGATAGAGCTGAAACAGGTGCTGAGTTTGGAGACTGCTTGAACCTCTTTTCTGGTTGATGGCTGGTGTGTGGAACCCACTTCTCCTCAGAAGATTCAACTAAATGGCTGTTGGAAGACAAAGAAAGAAAAAAATAGCATTGTATATCAAGTACATACTTTTGTAGTAGTATGAAATAAGGAAGGGGGCAAACACTTTTTCACACCACTGTGTATGTTTATTTGCATGTTTGTCACACTTTAATGTTTCAGATCATCAAACTAATTTAAATATTAGTAAAAGATACACAAGTGAACACGACATGCAGATTTTAAATGAAGGTTTTATTATTGAGGAAACAAAATCCAAAACTACATGGCCCTGTGTGAAAAGTCTTTGCCCCTGTTAAAACTGTGGTTTATCACACCTGAGTTCAATTTCTCTCACCACACACAGGCCTGATTACTGCCACACCTGTTCACAATCAAGAAATCTCTTAAATAGGACCTGCCTGACAAAGTGAAGTCAACCAAAAGTAATGGAGATCTATCAGTCTGGAAAAGGTTATAAAGCCATTTCTAAAGCTTTGGGGCTCCAGCCAACCACAGTGAGAGAAATTATTCACACATGGCAAAAACATGAAACAGTGGAGAACCTTCCCAGGAGTGGCCGGCTGACCAAAATTACCCCCAAGAGCACAGCGACGACTCATCGACGAGGTCACAAAAGTCCCCACAACAACATCCAAAGAACTGCAGCCTCACTTGCCTCAGTTAAGGTCAGTGTTCATGACTCCACCATGAGAAAGAGACCTGGCAAAAATGGTCCACATGGCAAAGTTCTAAGACGAAACCGCTGCTAAGCAAAAGAACATAAAGGCTCATCTCAGTTTTGCCAGAAAACATCTTGATTCCCATGACTTTTGGAAAAATACTCTGTTGACTGATGAGACAAAAGTTTAACTTTTAAGAAATGTCCAATTATGTCTGGTGTAAAAGTAACACCGCATTTTAGAAAAAGAACATCATACCAACAGTGAAATATGGTGGTGGTAGTGTGATGGTCTGGGGCTGTTTTGCTGCTTCAGGACCTGGAAGACTTGCTGTGATAAATGGAACCATGAATTCAGCTGTTAACAAAAAATCCTGAAGGAGAATCTGTTCCTGAACTCGAGCTGAAGTGAACTTGGGTTTTGCAGCAGAACAATGATCCAAAACACACCAGCAAGTCCACCTCTGAATGGCTGAAGAAAAAAAAATGAAGACTTTGAAATGGCCTAGTCAAAGTCCTGACCTGAATCCTATTGAGATGCTGTGACATGACCTTCAAAAGAAGGTTCATGCTCAAAAACCCTCCAATGTGGCTGAATTACAACAATTCTGCATAGATGAGTGAGTTTAAGTTTTATCAGATGAAGGGTAACTTAGTGTGCAGCACTGCATTATTGTGTGGGTCAGGGTCATTTGATCTGGTGTAGAATATCTGGGGAATTTGGGGGACATTTACATTTTAACAATGTAAATTCCTGTGTTCACGTTTTCAAGGCCCAGTCTAAAAGGAGTAAGAGAAAATAAACCCTGTCAATTATACCCATTTTATTATTATTACATTTGACACTTCTGTTCCTCTAAATTTTAAAATGATGGCTACACCACTGAATGTGTCAGTAATAACAATACAACTAACATTACTACACATAACTACTACTTCTTCTTCTTCTTCTTTCTGCTACCATTAGGGGATCATTCATCTCCATACTACTCTGTCCTCTACAATCCACAAACTCACAATGCAACACTTCCTTCAATAGATCAGTAGGAATGGGATCTAACTGACATGTTGTTGATTTAGCTTTGGTAATAACATTATACAGCTCTTCCTGTCCTGTACATGTAAAACAGTGTAGATGTGGAGTTGTAGGTGAGATTGTGTCAGGAGATGCTGTCAGAGGTTGGACCGCCACAATTGTTTTTCTAATGTTATCAATTTTTTCAGTGAAGAAATTCATAAAGTCCTCACTACTAAACTGTGATGGAACACATTTTTCAGAGCCCTGATTTGTAGTTAATTTAGCTACTGTACTGAAAAGGAACCTGGGATTGTTTTTTTGTTTTCTATGAGTTTGCTCAGGTGTTCAGCTCTAGCAGCTTTTAGCGTCTGTCTGTAGCTGAGCATACTGTGTTTATACACAATTCTAAATACCTCCAATTTAGTTTTCCTCCATTTTCTCTCCAGATTACGGGCTGTTCTCTTGAGGGCATGTGTATGACTATTATACCAAGGTGCAGGTGCTTGTTCTCTAACCTTTTTTAACCGGATGGGGGCAACAGTGTCTAATGTGCTAGTGAGGATAAGGTCTATGTTGTTAGTTATTTCATCAAGATCATTAGCAGTTATGGGTTTAGTGAGAAATTGAGATAAATCAGGCAGGTTATTTATGAATCTGTCCTTGGTAGGACTATTGTTCCGATCACTAAGTCAATAACGTGGTGAAACACGGCTAATTTGCTCTACCGGTAGTGTGTACAGTATGAGGTAATGGTCTGTAATGTCATCACTCTGAGGTAAAATATCTATATCAGTGACGTCTTCTCTGCGGGATATTATTAAGTCTAGCGTGTGGTTAAAACGATGAGTTGGCCTGGTGACTTTTTGTTTAACCCCAAAAGAGTTTAATAAGTCGACAAATGATAATCCTAGAGCATCGTTTACATCATCTACATGAATATTAAAATCTCCTACAAGCAGCACTTTTATCAAAATTGATCAAGAGGTCTGAAAGAAAACAAGCAAACTCTTGAAGAAAATCAGCGGAGGGCCCTGGGGTCTGTACATGCTGACCAGAGCGAGTTTTATATGTATGTCTGAAAGTTCAAATTTAAGAACGAGCACTTCAAATGATTTAAAGCTGAATCCTAATCTCTGACTAACATTAAGAGAGGCACTATAAATGGTTGCTACAACCCCACCACCCCCCACCCCACAGTCTGACGGGCTCATGCTTATAAACATATCCTAATGGTGTCGACTGCTTAGACCCATATAATCACCTGGTTTAATCCAGGTCTCAATGAGACAGAGTGCTGAGAGATTATTCTCTGTTCGAATTTTACCATCTTCCTCTTTTGTGAATCATTTTCCATCTCTTCAGGTTGCTTAAACAGATCCTCAAGCTGTCGATGTCAAAGACTGGTACAGAATCCAGGTTCTCTTTCACCATCTCGTGTTCAAGATCCACCTATGGGAAGGACATCCGTACCTGACCTCTGCAGAAGCATCCAATTGCACCAAGTTTGGCTTGACAGACAGGAGCGTGCCCAATGGCAGGTAAGTGCTCACTGTGCTTAGTGCTCACTGGGGTGGGTTTGGAGATGCAACTAACTAAAGTGTCCTGTCAGGAAGTCTATAGCATACAGACTTTTAAAACATAGATGTAAACTATAATAAACTGATAATGCTGTATGGATCACAAATAAATAAACATTTTATTTATTTACAAATATCTATACATAAATAAAAATCTGATTTATTAAATGTAAAGTTTTAGAGATAAATCGCGATTATTATATTTGTGACTTGGTCCGACGACAAAGGAAGCTGATTTGCGTAATGCATTTGATGATGGCTGGGGGAACGGGCTGTGTGCTGTTTTTTCTCCATGATTCCAATGTCTTCAGAGCTGCTTCAGGGTTGCTGGGTGCCAGATCATGAATGGCATAGATGACTGAGAGCTGCACTTCCCATGGCATACCTGCACACAACATCCAATACAAAATTAGTATCTGCTAAAGCACAAAACTAAAAATCAGAGAATAAAAATAAAGATCGATAAAAACATCTTTATTTGATGTTTCAGAAATACCTTTTGAGAGTTGTTGTGTTACAAACTGATTTATGCTTTTTGCCAGAATTTGAAATGACATTGGCAGGTTCTCCTTAAGTCCTAGTTGACCAAGTCGCCCTGTTTTAGAAGAACAAAGAGACCATGAGTGAAAAGCTGAGAAATCCAGAAATTATCTGAGATGATGCTCTGAAACAGGATTTACAGTAAACTTACCAAGTAGCCTGAAAACTGCTGCTACACAGACGTCTCGGAACGGTGTTTGCTCTGTTCTTGCTTGCCTCAGCCAAGTGTTCAGGATCAGCCAAAGATCCTTCCTAGTAAATAAAATAGAGGAGAAATCGATATGTTGAGAGTCTTTGTGGTGGTTATGGAGCAGCCATTGTGGTTTTACGATCAATTATGAGTTTATACAAGAATGGGAACTTACAATATTTCAAACAACCACTAGAACTTTGACCCTTAATGGAAAAAGTCAGGAATAAGAACTAGGTCCTAAAGGTAATGATGCTTTATATTGTACTTTACACCACTGAGAAAGCCGGGGGCAGAGCACTGGGTCAGCCATGACTACAGCACCCCTGGAGAACAGAAAGTTAAGAGTCCTGCTCAAGGGCCTAAGAGTGGAACTTTGTGATCCTGGGGCTTGAACCCCCGACCTTCCGAAAAAAGACCCTCTCATGGTGAAATACTTACAGCTAAAGTTACAGAATTCTCTCTGACTGTCTGAACACTGATCCTGGAAACTTCATTTATAAATGCACAATAAACATTTCCTCACAGAAACATCACCATATCAACAATTACCCAATTTTTCCTGTGAGATCTTATTGTATTAAAGATTAGATATAAAATAATAACTTTGCAGCTGAAATCCTCTCAGCGCTGATTTTATAGAAAAATAATGATTAATTTTTGATCATTCAGATTCGAATATTAAAAAGCTGAGAATATGTTGAAGATGTTTTGCATTCAGTACCGTATAATATTGGTAATGGTCCAAGTCCAGCCCATTTGTGCACACAGAAGATCCAGGCTGAAGATGTAGTTCCAGGTAGCAGGGCAGAGATCATAACCATACCAGCTGTTCTTCACGAACCTCAGACTGCTGTCTTCCAGAAAAGACTTCAGGGTGCTGGTGATCATATTGTAGATGTTTCTTGGTGGCTCCTGGCAAAAAATACATCATTATTTAATACCCAGTGCAATAAAACACTGTTTAACTGACAGCATAGTTCAACATAAATGTACAAGGAATTTGTCCCACTAGATTACACTGATACTTGGAAATTAAAGGAGATTAAGAAAGCAGTAAAATACATGAAAAGTCCAGTTGAAAAAAGATGCTTAATAACAGTTCTGGCCTGACAGTAATAAACATTGACACTGAGAGAAACACTAAAGATCAACAACTTACCTCATCCCAGTGCAGATAGTTGCTGAGCAAGTAAAATATCTTTCCCTTTGCTTTCAGGTTGCTCACTACGTGAATTGATCGGCATAAAACACTTTCATGGGACAAAATACTTGGCCATGCTGTGATCATGACCATAATCACTTTGGGGGCTTCAAGAAACTCTGCAAAGCAACAAAACAATAGGACGTAAATACAGTGTATAAAAAGAAATACATTGGATAGATAAAGTCAACACACCCTTATAAAATTGCAGGTTTTTTAAATATAAGATGGAAACATCATCAATAATATAAATATGCAAGCCAGTGATTCAGTCAGTAACCAAAACCATGTGGAAAACACCATACTGACAGTGAAGCATAGTGGGTTTAACATAATGCTTTGGGGCTGCTGGTCAAAACGCTAAATAAAAGCTGAGGAATTTCAATTTCAACATGTCAATGCCCCAAAGCACACATTAAATTAAACAAAGACGTGGCTTCAGGAAAGGAGACTCAAAGTTCTGGAATGTTCCAGCCAGAGCCCAGACCTCAATTCGAGCTGTATACAGGAGAGCACCTTGCAATTTGAAGGAACTTCAAATTGAAAAGGAAGAAGAGTGGGATAAAATTCCCAAGTGTAGATTCGTTTTTTGTTTGTTGTTAGATCACATTAAAGATTTGTTAGATCACACAATTGACTTCTATGTATAAGAGTCTAGATCATTTTAGTAGATAAGTAATGAAATATCAGTATAATCTCACCTTCTTTAAGGAGTCTGTAGGCGAGAGCATGTGCTTTGTGAGAGTCTCCTCTCTGTTGACACACGCCTACATAAACCCTACAGAGAGACTGCAGGAGATCATGTCCCATAAACCCTCTCTCCACCTTGATCTTCTCCAAAATCATAGACAGAAACGTCTCTGCTAATGACTAAATAAGACGGAAGAAAATTATTATTTGATATATACAGCTAGACCGGTTTAGAAAAACTACTAGATATTGTATAAACTAAAACTAGAGTCAGAATTTGCCAGGACCAGTGAATTATGGATCAACCTTAAAAAATGTGAAAATATAAATTCACAGCTAAAGAATAAAGTGTTTAAATCGCATGCACACTAAATAAAACAGAAGATAAGAACTGACCTCGTTTACACAAAACTCAGAAATGACGTGTTTCTCTTCATCTCTCAGAACAGGAAGTTCACTTGTTCCTGTGAGAAGTGCATGAATCCTGTCTGTAGGTAAAACATCAGAACAGGACTTTTGTAGTGTTTCTAATGCACTATAGATGAGAGATTGTGTTGTGTGTGTTGTGTTTACAGAATCAGGTGAAGCAGCATCAAGTCGAGGCTTTTGAGCTTTCCTGGGTGGTGACATGTCTGATCCAGTTCTCTTTGCTGTGGGCTTTGGGTCTGTATGAATATTAAATAAAACTGCACAATAAAATAAACAATAAAACAAAGCTGCGTGTTTGATTTCTGCATAATGAATATAATTTTCTATCTGATCATCTGATCATTTGAGGGAAATGTACAAATAGGTTTAGCACATGTTTATATAAATCTGTATCTCCTCTAGAAAATAGTTTATAACATGTCACATCTAAATACCTTTGTCAGCTTCCTGCTCGTTCTCAGTCTGCGTGGAGGAGCACTTTTTCTCTGTAATGACAAACAATTTATTACAGTCAAAGCAAATACCTTCTACATCAACATCTACAGAAACTCAGAGAGATTTCAGTGTTACCTTTGTTCAACTCATTTCCCTGTTTGAAGAGTTTTTCCTGTTGAGGATCAAAAACAAAAATAACATTTAGTTTTATTTAGTCACATTTCTCACTTCAGTTCAATGACGTCTGCGTCTATAATCAAAAGAAAGTACCTCGATTAAGCAGATGCTTTTCTCGAAGCTACTGATTGTGTACTTCAGGCCTCGGATTTCCAGATTTTGTCTGGTGTTCACTTCTGTAAAATAATTTACAAAATGAAATGAAAAGGTGCTCAGATCACATTATCACATTATATGCTCATTAAATACAACTGAATCGTGTAGTAATAATCAACTTGTACTTTCTTACACACCTTTAAGTTCCAAAAGCTGTTTTTCAACACTGTCATTTCTGTAGGAAAGAAGAAGTCAAATAGAATATATTATTATATTATTATATTAAAGCTGCAATTATTTTTCCCATTGAAAATGACACAAAATAATTGTTATACACTGTTACTAAAATTATTATTATTATTATTATTATTATTATTATTATTATTATTATGAACACATTATTAAATATTAGTTTCTTTATAATCATTTGGATAAAAAAAAGGAAAAAAATGAAGTAAACAAACAATTCCCTAGGTTATATATGTGTAGCATACAATTACAGAATACCTTCAGAATCTAGAGTGAGAATTATCTCATTTAAACATTTGAGAAGTTGAGGGCCTCGCTCAAGGGCTAAATCAGAATAGAGAATTCAACTGAGTTTTCAGATAAAATATAAACAGAAAGAAAAAAAAAACGTACTTGTGAGTTCTGATATTCTGCATCTTTAGAGTCTTCAAAGGCTGAAGCTCGGACTGGCTTGTGCGTGTCTTTTCCATTTCTGTAGATCTTTTCTAGTCTTTACTTCAAGTTTGATGAATCTGGAAAAACAGAAAACAGTTTCAATCACAAATCCTCCAGTATTTTCATTTTTTATAACAATCACATGTACGCTCATGCTCAGTGTTTCTAAAGTGTATTTTCTCCTTTTTTTGTGTGCAGATTATCCACAAGGTGACTATTAGAAATTTAATGATGTGTAGGTTTTCATGAGAAGGGGGCGTGGTGTTTTGGAGGGGGCGTGGTCTGGGGGCGTGGCGCACGCCCGCTCAGCTCCTGAATGACGTTTTGACGGTTCGGTTTTTATGAATGAGGATGGGACGTGTTTACTCAACTGCTTACAGCCTTTAAAGGTATTTGTGAGAATAATGTAGTAATGGTGTTACATATTATGACGATGTTGGAAGTTTATTGATATGTTTCATGCTAGCTAGATCGTGCTTCCCGGAAGCTGTGACTAACGTGACTAACGCGTGACTAGCGAGGATCATTCATGAAATCGGTGAAACTAAAGATCAGGTCTGTGAACATGAACTTGTAAACTTACCGCTAGTGTGTTTCTTCTGAAATGAATCGCGGTTGGTGCGCGGTGTTCCGGCTTTTAAGCACGCAGCGCACTGTGACGTCACATGTGATCTCATCTTACATTTTCAATTCTCAATTCTATCATTATTTGCTTTGAGATTGTTGATGGGGGGTCAAGAGAGGAGTCGTGGTATTGTATCAGGAAGTCTGGTGTGTCTGAGAAGTATGTGACGGTGATGCAGGACATGTGTGAGGGTGATGCAGGACATGTGTGACAGCAGTGAAGTGCATCAATGATCGGCTCTGAGCCCTTTTCCGTTTTGGACAGGTTAACGGATGAGGTCAACTCTTTTTTTTTTTTTTATTGATGCACTTCAGACAGAAAGACACTTAGGTGAGAAAGACAATGGAACAGTGGTTAATTTAGTCCAACAACAAGTTATACCACAATCACAATTATGAATGTGAGCATCAAGAACAGGAGAAAGAAAGAAAGAAAGAAAGAAAGAAAGAAAGAAAGAAAGAAAGAAAGAAAGAAAAGGAAATAACAACAGAAAGAACAACACAAAACAAAACAAACAAACAAAAAAAAACACCCCAAAAGATTTTGCACCTAAGTACATTAACACTCTCAAAAGATATATGTTTTCCTTTCTCCTTTCTACATCTACCAAGAAGTCAGGGACAGGGGGAAGAGCTCAAAAAGTCCAAACAAAGAGAACAGGATTTTATTTTTTCGTCCTCTTTTCTTAAATATGATAGGAATGGTTGCCAGGTGGTGCAAAACTTTTCTGTAACACCAAGTAATGTAAATCTGATCTTTTCTATTTGAATAAACTGAGACAGGTCATGTATCTAATGAGAAGAACTGGGTGGGTGAGGATTCTTCCAGTTCAGTAATATAAGTCTCTTTGCTACTATTAAACAAAAGGCGAGCATGTTTGATTGTAAGGATGACAAGGAGGGATTTGTGGGTTGAGTCCAAATAATGCTATTAGGGACATGGTTTAATATCTAAAATGAAGTATTCAGAGATTGATTTAAAATTGATGTCCAGAAAGAGGTCAAGGCTGGGCAAAGACAAAAGTATGATAAAGAGTAGCGAGCCGACACCCATCACAAGTTGGATCCAAACCAGGGTTAATTTTAGATAGTTTGGTCTTTGTCCAATACACTCTATGCAACAATTTAAACTGTATTAACGAATGACGGCGCATATAGAGGAGGAATGTACACGACCAAGAGCCTTGGACCATTCCTCATCCGTGAAATTATAATTAAGGTCCGATTCCCAGTTACTCTTTATTTTAGAAAGCGATGAAGAGCCCGATTGAACAACAAATGAAAAATAGTTTTATAAATATGAGAGACAGTACTTACAAAGTTTTGTTTCTAAAACTCGATCAATCTCTTGTTTAGGAGGTGGGTGCAGGAAATGAGAGGATGTGTTCCTTACAAAATCACGAATTTGGAGATATCGGAAAAAATGAGTTTTATGGAGGTTGAATTTTTCTGACAGGTAGGAAAAAGTGACAAATGTATTCTCCTGAAAAAGATCATTAATGTTTACAATGCCCCTTCTAAACCACAGTGCAAAGGATCTGTCCGAAATAGAGGGTAGAAAGGAGGGTTTTTTATAAATAGGAGACAGACCTGATGCTGCCTGGAAATCAAAATGTTTTCTAAATTGTTTCCAGATTTTAAGGCTTTGTAGAACTAAAGGATTGGAGGAGTAATCAGATGTCTTCAACGCTAATGAAGAGCGTAATAAAGCATGCAGAGGCACATGAGGACGGACGAGGTCAGACAGGAGTCTCTCCGTGGACTATGATGTTTGCCGACAGTATTGTGATTTGTGGTGAGAGTAGGGAGCAGGTTGAGAAGAGTTTGGAGACGTAGAGGTGCGTCCTGGAGAGAAGGAGAATGGAAGTCAGTAGACATGTGTGTGGATAAGAGGGAGAGCAGTGGAGTGGTGAAGGTGTACGAGTGAAGGGGGACACCGATAACCATTGCAGCCGTCTAAACTGTCCTCTGTAGTCCTCTGATGTCTGATTTTACAGCTGAGCAGAACCAGACAGTTATTAAAGCAACTCCTGTTTGGAGAGATGGTGGTGCCCAGGAACCTAAATGACTCCACTGCTGCCATAGTGCTGTTCATGATGGTGAGTTGGGGGTGAGCAGGGGGGTTTCTCCTAAAATCCACAATCATCTCCACTGTATTGAGCGTGTTAAGCTCCAGGTTTTTATGACTGCACCATGTCTCTCAGGTCTTTCTTCACTGAAGCAGGGTCGTTGGCTGAAAACTGATTTTACAGCTTTTTAGAGTAGCTCCTCTCAGCCACTCTATGAGGATCAATAATGAGGATTAATCTTCCTCATATTAATGAATTAATCATGTACTACAGAATTTGAAAATAACTTAACCGAGAACAGAAAGCTGAGGGTACATTGGGAACAAGTTTCCCAAAACTGGATTGTTGCAATCTAAAAACATGTTACCTGAATCATTATTTCTGCTTATTTATGCTGTGCAGGTGATTGTGTGGATCCAAAGGGTAGTGGTCATCACATCTGCTTTACATGCTGAAGGTTCTGGCTTCAACTCCCAGTGGAACCATGCAGGTTGTAAACATGAATAAGGTTTATATATTACAAATTGTTACTCAATCCTGGAAATAAATAAACAGTTTTGCATGTTTCTGCATTGTGCTTGTGCATCTCAGCATAATGTCCAACTTTTGAGGATCTTTTGGTCGACTTCACTTTGTCAGGCAGGTCCTATTTAAGAGATTTCTTGATTGTGAACAGGTGTGGCAGTAATCAGGTCTGTGTGTGGTGAGAGAATTGAACTCAGGTGTGATAAACCACAGTTTTAACAGGGGGCAAACACTTTTTCACAGGCCATGTAGTTTTGGATTTTGTTTTCCTCAATAATAAAACCTTCATTTAAAATCTGCATGTCGGTTCACTTGTGTTATCTTTTACTAATTTAAATTAGTTTGATGATCTGAAACATTAAAGTGTGACAAACATGCAAATAAATATACACAGTGGTGTGAAAAGTGTTTGCTTCCTGATTTCATACTACTACAAAAGTATGTACTTGATATACAATGCTATTTTTTCTTTCTTTGTCTTCCAACAGTCATTTAGTTGAATCTTCTGAGGAGAAGTGGGTTCCACACACCAGCCATCAACCAGAAAAGAGGTTCAAGCAGTCTCAAACTCAGCACCTGTTTCAGCTCTACCAGTAAGAGTGAAGGGCTGGATGTTCTCTGGTTCAGGCAAACGTTTTTGTAGTTTTATTATCAAAATAACCTAAATATATTACACAAATGCTTAACATATAATGTAACGTTGTGTTTTGGGAAGACTATTTTAAGGAATGTGGTGATATTTTGCAATGAGCTCAGACAGCTAACGTGCTTCATTTGAAGGTCATGTTCAGTTCACTTTGTAAAATTTTAATGAAATGTTTCAAAATACCATTATTGTGTAAGTTATAGTTATTACAATAAACTGTATTTAAATGGGTTGTGTGTTGTGGAAGGAGTTAATAGATCAAAGCATATGATACACAGTCATACACCTAATGCTAATTACAAATGCTAAATTGAGAATGAATCTTTCTTTTGGATAAATCTTTGCTTGATTTGCGTTAAGGACGGCTTAAAGACCAGACAGAATCCTCTGCCAGCTGGTCAGTTACATTTCACCATCCGTGTTTTGCTGTGAATCAGTTTTGGCTAACGTTAATGCTAAACACGTGATTATTGAGTTATAGTTATAGGGATTCTTAGCCTTGTTAACCCTGTGGTTATTTATGATCTTAGATGTACAACATAACGTGCTTCACATAACATCCGGTCTAAAACACAGAAAATATATCATCATGTTGAATTATCAGCAAATGTCTAGTATTTCAGGAGCTTAGCGTGGTTGTGATCACTGCTTCACACACAAAAGTGGTCGAAACAATAAGGAGAGACAAAAGCCTAGGTGGCCAAGTTTTAAATAAAAATACAATGAAAGTAAATATAAAGTAACCATCCTGTTAGAGGGAAAGAAATTCCACCATTAGGGTCCCTTAACTGGTTCCATTGTGTAGTGGCTAACATGATTTTCAAAGCCCTTTTCTCACTCTGGATGTATACAGTTCTTGAAAAGTGGGCAGGGGGACACCGATAACCATTGCAGCCGTCTAAACTGTCCTCTGTAGTCCTCTGATGTCTGATTTTACAGCTGAGCAGAACCAGACAGTTATTAAAGCAACTCCTGTTGAACTTTCTACTGAAGGAAGTACATCCTCTGTTAAGCCTTTTAACAATGGAGTCGATGTGATTGTCCATACATGCCCTGAGAGATGGTGGTGCCCAGGAACCTGAATGACTCCACTGCTGCCATAGTGCTGTTCATGATGGTGAGTTGGGGAGAGCAGGGGTTCACCTAAAATCCACAGTCATCTCCACTGTTTTGAGCGTGTTAAGCTCCAGGTTTTTATGACTGCACCATGTCTCTCAGGTCTTTCTTCACTGAAGCAGGGTTTGGCTGAAAACTGATTTTCCAGCTTTTAGAGTAGCTCCTCTCAGCCACTCTATGAAGATCAATGATGAGGATTAATCTTCCTCATATTAATGAATTAATCATGTACTACTGTATTTGAAAATAACTTAACTGAGAATAGAAAGCTGAGGGTACATTGAGTTTCCCAAAACTGGATTGTTGCAATCTGAAAAATATTACCTGAATCATTATTTCTGCTTTTATGCTGTGCAGGTGATTGTGTGGATCCATAGGTTAGTGGTCATCACATCTGCTTTACATGCAGAAGGTTCAACTCCCAGTGGGACCATGCAGGTTGGAAATAAGCATGTGCAATTGTGGTTTATGAAAAACATTCCAAAATTAGAAGCAAATGGTTCTTGGGACTCAAACCCAGGACCTATGTAAAGCAAACATGATGACAACTACACTAAGGAACCTGTTCATGTTTGATGTCCAATGTATAATAGAAACATTTTCAGATTTTTAAAAAAAAGACAAGTAAATCCTGCTAGTGGAAATTAAAATCAGAGGCTCAAGAGCATGTCTCACTGTGGGTCAAACCCAAGACCTTCTGCATGTAAAACAGACATGATGACCACTACACTCCAGTATTAACAATCAATGACTGTTTCTTCCAAACATTTGAATTGTTTTTATGCCTCGTTAGTCTTAAAACTAACATTTATAGAACTGACTAATAGAAAGTGTTTTTTTCATGGATCACCTCAAATCAGTGTTACATTCATTGTGTGTGTATAATGATGGCATGTCAGCTATAAGGGTGATGGAAGGAAAAGTCAAATCAAATGAAGTTTGTCACTTTTTGTTTCTTGTCATTATTTGTTGTCCTCCCCATGTGCTGCTGTACACAGGTGAACAGAGACGTCCATTCACACCAAGCTTTTACAGAAATCACCAAATCTTGATTTTAATACTGCTGAGATGATTTTATAGGAGTTTAGTTTCTTATTTTAATACAATATAAAAATCCCATACATATTATGGTGTAGTCGTGGACCAGTTGAGAAAA
>NC_060887.1:923362-943649 GCF_014805685.1 Silurus meridionalis | reverse complement strand
ATTACTTTTGGTGTAAATAATCAACAAAGTAATTGAGTTACTTTTGAATGAAGTAACGAGTAACTGTAACTAGTTACTATTTTTTAATGTAAAACACTGCAAATAAATATACACAATGGTGTGAAAAGTTTTATACCACCACAAAAGTATGTACTTGATATACAATGCTATTTTTCTTTCTTTCTTTGTCTTCCAACAGTCATTTAGTTGAATCTTCTGAGGAGAAGTGGGTTCCACACCAGCTATCAACCAGAAAAGAGGTTCAAGCAGTCTCCCAACTCAGCACCTGTTTCAGCTCTACCAGTAAGAGTGAAGGGGCTGGATGTTCTCTGTTCAGGCAAACTTTCTTGTAGTTTTATTATCAAAATACCCTAAATATATTACACAAATGCTTAACATATAATGTAACGTTGTGTTTTGGGAAGACTATTTTAAGGAATGTAGTGATATTTTGCAATGAGCTCAGACAGCTAACGTGCTTCATTTGAAGGTCATGTTCAGTTCACTTTGTAAAATTTGAATGAAATGTTTCAAAATACACCATTTTTGTGTAAGTTATAGTTATTACAATAAACTGTATTTAAATAGGTTGTGGGTTGTGGATCGAGTTAATAGAATCTTTAGTATTTAAGTCAAAGAATCGTCAAAGCCATATGATACAGTCATACACCTAATGCTAATTACAAATGCTAAATTGAGAATGAATCTTTCTTTTGGATAAATCTTTGCTTGATTTGCGTTAGGGCTTAAAGACCAGACAGAATCCTCTGCCAGCTGGTCAGTTACATTTCACCGTCCGTGTTTTGCTTTCTGTGAATCAGTTTTGGCTAACGTTAATGCTAAACACGTGATTATTGAGTTATAGTTATAGATTCTTAGCCTTGTTAACCCTGTGGTTATTTATGATCTTAGATGTACAACATAACGTGCTTCACATAACATCCGGTCTAAAACACAGAAAATATATCATCATGTTGAATTATCAGCAAATGTCTAGTATTTCAGGAGCTTAGCGTGGTTGTGATCACCTCTGCTTCACACACAAAAGTGGTCGTAAAACAATAAGGAGACAAAAGCCCCATGTGCTAGGTGGCCAGTTTTAAATAAAAAATACAATGAAAGTAAATATAAAGTAACCATATCCTGTTAGAGGGAAATAAATTCCACCATTAGGGTCCCTTAACTGGTTCCATTGTGTAGTGGCTAACATGATTTTCAAAGCCCTTTTCTCACTCTGGATGTATACAGTTCTTGAAAAGTGGGCAACACCGATAACCATTGCAGCCGTCTAAACTGTCCTCTGTAGTCCTCTGATGTCTGATTTTACAGCTGAGCAGAACCAGACAGTTATTAAAGCAACTCCTGTTGAACTTTCTAAGCTGCTGAAGGAAGTACATCCTCTGTACATCCCCTGAGAGATGGTGGTGCCCAGGAACCTGAATGACTCCACTGCTGCCATAGTGCTGTTAATGATGGTGAGTGGGGGGAGAGCAGGGGTTTCTCCAAAATCACAATCATCTCCACTGTTTTGAGCGTGTTAAGCTCCAGGTTTTTATGACTGCACCATGTCTCTCAGGTCTTTCTTCACTGAAGCAGGGTCGTTGGCTGAAAACTGATTTTCCAGCTTTTTAGAGTAGCTCCTCTCAGCCAGTCTGAGGATCAATGATGAGGATTAATGTTCCTCATATTAATGAATTATTCATAAAAGAATTTGAAAATAAGAGAACAGAAATCTAAGTACATTGGGAAGAAGTTTCCCAAAACTGGATTATTGCAATCTGAAACATATTACCTGGATCATTATTTCTGCTTATTTATGCTGTGCAGGTGATTGTGTGGATCCATAGGGTAGTGATCATCACATCTGCTTTACATGCTGAAGGTTCTGGCTTCAACTCCCAGTGGGACCATGCAGGTTGTAAACATGAATAAGGTTTATATATTACAAATTGTTACTCAATCCTGGAAATAAATAAACAGTTTTGCATGTTTCTGCATTGTGCTTGTAACAGAAATGGGGAAAAAACATTCCAAAATTAGAAGCAAAGGGCATGGCTCTACTGGGGCTCGAACCCAGGACCTTCTGCATGTAAAGCAGACGTGATGACCACTACACTATGGAACCTATTGTTGACAAGCCTGATGTCTAATGTGTATAAATAGAAACATTTTCAAGATTTTTCTTGAACAAAAATAAAAATACAAGTAAATCCTGCTAGTAGGAAAATAAATCAGAGGCTCAAGAGCATGTCTCCACTGTGGGTCAAACCCAAGACCTTCTGCATACAAAACAGACATGATGACCACTACACTCCAGTATTAACAATCAATGACTGTTTCTTCCAATGTTATAAATCACTATATACTGCTCCTTTATCTGCTGACACTTCAATATTAGGGGCCTTTTTTCAAAATGTATGTATTCCTACAATAAGTGTAGGTACAGCATTACAATTGGATGAGTTTATATCTGATACAGAAATAGCCTTAGCAAGTCTGCCTTCTGGTAAATCACCTGGACCAGGATACAAAAATCTTAGCAAAAACTCTGACCTGCCGTCTGGAGAAAGTTCTGCCTTGTGTTATTTCACCTGAACAAACAGTCTTCATCAAGAACAGATACTCTTCTTGTAATATTGGGCGCATGTTGAATGTTATATATAACCCATCTCTATCTGACACTTCTTTAGAGGTGGAGGAGCAGAAGGTGGAGGAGCAGAAGGTGGAGGAGCAGAAGGTGGAGGATCAAAAAGAACAGGCTGAAGTCCTTTGGACTTTTGGAGACTTTAGAGAATGTGAGAAAATGTATAACTGTGTGTAGATAATCAGGTAAAATATTATTTATGAGTCTGACTTTTTTATTTATTAGTCTGAGTGTGACTGATTATCACGAATCACACAGCACAACTTACTCAAAAGTCTAATGCTGAATGTTTCCTGTTTTTTTTTTAACCTAAATAAATGTAAATGAAGTGATGAACACACTGGATGTTGTTGTTCTGTAGACAGTCACACTGCTGCTGAGAAATCTGGACTGTATTGTGGATGACGGACGTGTATAAGTGTTCCTGAGATTTGGGACTGTCCTCACTGCACGTCATTTATAACTACTGATCCTTACATTTTCCTTCTTTCCCAGTAGCTTGGGGTTTCCTCCCTGTACTCAGCTGGAGTATTTTCTGAATGTGGAGAGCTCTATGAACCTCTAACACGTTTGATGTGCACTCTTTGCTTTGTGTTTCTGCTCGTTGTCCCGTACAGGTCATGATGAAGAACGGACGCTCAAAAGACATCGGGTATGTGAAGTTTTCATGTCCTGATGAGGCTCGAGAAGACATCATGGAGATGAATGGCAGGGTGCTGGGCAGCAGGACTGTGTACTTAAGTCCCTCTCAGACCACCCAGGGACGAAGTCACGGCATGAAGGTAGAAACCATCTCGCCTTCAAAACCCTGCCCAGAACCAAGACCCAACGCCAACAAGAACATCCATCCACAGAGTGAGTCAAAGCCGTCCGATTAGTTTTGTGTTAAGTGCAGTTAAAGATTTAAAACAGAAGAGAACTATTCATGTTAGCAAAATTTACCTTCTGATTGGATGCTAACATGAGATGATTGTCTGCATCTACAGATGTTCCAGTTGCAGATCCTGGAAAAAAAACCCAGCAGCAGTGGAACAGGCGATTCACACCACAGCTATTTCCAGTGTGTTTTATAAAGACCTTCATGATCTGGAGCAGGTTTTGGTCACAGCTGTGTTTGGTCACATGTAATAACTGGTTTAATACTGAGTGATTGATCAGTGTGTATTATTAAAGTCAGCAATGCAAACACACACATGCACTCACACATTGGATGCTGAATTTGTTCTGTTTTCTGTAGGAATTAGGATTAGATCCTCTATTATACCAGAACCAGTGTACACTTGCAGCAAGTTTCTGCTCTCAGAAAATGACCTTTAAATAAAAGTGCTTCATTGTTCATTCACCAGTGAGACCAGAACGTTGATGATAAAAGAACACAGCTGTTCTGTTTATATTATGGGATACAGACAGTGCTTGTTATTTCTCATGGTTTTCTACATGAGAGTGATGTAATGCTCATGTTTTTGCTTTCTGTATCTCCTCACTCACTCCTACAGGTGGTAAGGCTTTGGATTTGTCTGATATTCCTCTCTGGATGAAGACACTAATGCCATCAGAGAGTTGAATGGAAAGCTGGTGAGCAGGAGGTCACTGTGTATCACTATGGCTGAGCAGTGGACAGGGAGCAGCCGCCACACCAAGCCCTACCTCCATCCATCCAGGAACATGCAGTGGTTCCATCTACAGTGTAAGTCATACTGTCCTCATAATGTCCTACAAAACTTTACTAAACACACACACTGTGTACCGGTCAAACACACACATTATGTAAAGTAACACATCTCTGTTTTTCACTTTCAGGTCATCGTGCTGTCGTTCTGCTCCACTAAATTCATCATTTTATTTATTTTGCTTTTATTAATTATTTCTTTCTCTTTTTTACAGAAATAGTTTTATTACTGTAAATAAATATGTAAATAACTAACAGTAATGAAGGTGTTTCATTATTGATCATTCATAAAATTCCTCTTAATACATGAGAACTTTCATTAGAACTGAAAGAGACGGTGCTGTGAAAGAGAACAGTAATAACAGAGTTGTGTTCGTGAAAACCCTGAAACAGATCATGTAAATACACTACTCTGACGCTGACACCATTTATTTAATGGATGAATAAAATTGATCTGAAATAAATTCAAATATTTAAGCTCTAATACTGCACTGTATTTAACTTATTATTATTATTATTATTATTATTATTATTATATTGTTATAATTTTAAATGTATTGATAGATTTTATTTTGAAACTTTATATTTTGATGTTTTATTTCAGTTAATAAATTTTTTATTGTATTTAATTTGTGTCGGTTTATGTTCTAATCTCTAATATACACTAAAAGCCTTTATATTTATAAATGTGTATTTAAATCACAGATATTAAAAAATTAATAATATGTAAAAAGATCTAATATCTACCAAAAAAATCACTCAGTGTTGATTTAAGATGTTTGGACATTTATTCCAGCTCATAAATCCTATAAAACATGCAGCATTAAACATGAACTTCCAGCAGATGAACATCTCATAATACTGTCTGGAAGTGAGAAATGTACAGGTTGTTTTTACTCCATACACATGAATTTACTTTGATCAGAAACACAATCATACTCCAAATCAATTAATCAATAAAGTCAATAAAAGAATCCCAAACTGCTGTGTGTCTGTCCTCGCTATTAATGACGTCATTAGAGCTCCTGTGCTCCTGAGCTGCTGTGACAGTGAGCTCTAATACACATCACACTGCCACCTACTGGTCATTTATGATTCTGCAACATTCATAGAGTCACTCCGGTCAACTTCCGGTTCTCAACTCGGATTCACTCGCTTTATACACAGTTTACAGCCGTTTTTATCTTATTTATGACTGTAATATCGCTCTTCTCTCAGGAACAACAGAAGCTGTGAAGACATGATATTTTATCCGCTCTTTACCTCTGTAATGTGCGCATGCGCATAGTGTCAGGTTAAAAGAGACCGGGTTACGTCACAGACGGAGGGCGGGGCATCTGCCTGTGACGTCACAGTAAGGCAACGTCTATAATTGGAAACGCGTCTCTGTTTCTCTCATTTCCGAGATTTTTGCTTGTGAGTAAAGAGGCATAAACATGGAGCTCTTCAGAAGGTTGAGAGAGTTTTTTCAAAGCAGAAGATCGAAGAAAACTAAGCAGATTGCTGAAATGAAGGAGAAGCTGGAGCACATGGAGAAAGTAGAGAAAGACTTGGATGCATTTTCTCTTCTAATGATAGAAGATAACAGAAGAGAAAGAAGAGAAAGCCATTCTGCTACAGACGGTGCAAAAGCTGGAGGCTACTTTAGCTTCTGAGCGAAAGCAGCAGGAACAGGATATAACTGAGAGAAGCCAGAGCTGGGCGAGAAAACAAAAACAACTGGAGGAACGTGTTGCTCAGCTTGAGGTCACTTTGGATCAGACCACCATGGAGCTCCAGTCTTCCTTGAAAATCAATGAGGAACTGGAAAACTGTAGAATGTGAGAGAGAGAGCTGGACAAGAGAACAAACGAAAGTGGAGAAACATGTTGCTCAGCTTGAGGTCACTTTGGATCAGACCACCATGGAGCTCCAGTCTTCCTTGAAAATCAATGAGGAACTGGAGAAAACTGTAGAATGTGAGAGAGAGAGCTGGAAGAGAGAACAAAAACGACTGGAGGAACATGTTGCTCAGCTTAAGCTCACTTTGGAACAGACCACCATGGAGCTCCAGGATACTCAGAATCACTGTGAGAAAATAAAAATAGTGCAGAGCAGGAGAGAGATCATTTGATCAGAGAGAAAGAGCGACTGGAGGAACGTGTTGCTCAGTTTGAGCCACGTTGGATTTTAAAGAAAAACAGGAGGATGAAAGAGAAAACTAAACTTGACATAGAGGAGAGGAACAACTTACAGCTTCAGACCAACAGGGGGCTCCAGGATACCCAGAATCTCTGTGAGGAAGAAAAGAAGACTTCAGAGAATAAAACAGATCATTATATGAGAGTCCGAGGCGATGGGAGGAAATTGTTGCTCAGCTGAGACAAGAAAACATTCAAAAGAAAAGGAGAAATAGAAAAAAGAAGGCGACAAGAGAAACAGAGAGTCTGAACATGCCTTTTCCTCTTTCTGTTTCTCTTATGGCTATTTATGATAGTTTTACACTTATAGTCAATAGTATAAAGCTGAGTGTAAAGCTATTGTATCTTGTAGATCGTCTGCCTTTTGATCATTTTTATTTCTGTCTTGTCAAATCTTTTTTTAATCTTTTTTTAAATCTTGATTTTAATCTTTTTCTACAAAGAGTCACAATAAACACTAATAACAACCATTATTTTTGTCTTCCTTACAAACGGCGATGACCTCCTCATGGATTCTTCCACTTAGTTTATATCCTCTTGTGGGGCAGGGGCTGTGGCTCGGGGTCATAATGCTGAGGGGAGGGAGGTCAGGAGGAGAGGAAACTGGTCCTCAGTGCCACATTGTGCAAAACACCACACACCCTGATAATCTTACACACTTTTTCCGGGTGGTATAAAGTCTTCCACCTGAGACATCCAGAGCTCCACATCTGCATTTCTGGAGCTGAGGAGCGTCTGAGGGGTGAAGCCTCTGTCACCTGTCATATTATAGACTACATCAGGACAATGTTTACAATTTCTACATGTTGTTAAAGTCACCAAGAAGCCAGTCATCACGTCCTGCATCTGCATAGATCACATAGATCCAGGAGCACAGCTGTAGGAATCTAAATCAGCTTATTATTCAATCATCATCAAGGGCCGAGAAATCATCATGGTCCCTGGAGACTCTTTCTCTCCTTAATCTTCCATTGGTGTAATCCTCCAGCAGTGCCATCATGCAGCATTACACACGGGGGTCACCACAGCATTTATATGTTTACAGTAATTACACTGATCATTAACACCTTGGCAAAATCAGCATGAATTAGTGGCATCACCACCCGAGATACAATTTGAAGATGAAAATGTGACATGTGAACACGTTTCTTCATGCCAGTTTTGTCATGAACATCATTATAGTTAGGACTGAAAATGAGAACATAAAGAGAGTAACGACTGTGTGAGGCGTAATGGCTGCATTTCCAGATTTATTGAAGGAAAATATGTCGTTATTTACACTGTGTTCTGCAGTTATCTAATGGTAGATTTGATGTTCTCCTGTATTCCATGCAGTCGGGCATCTCCTCCTCCTGCGCTCCGTAGTGGAATGTGATGGTGAGGCCGCTGATTACAAATTTAGAGTGAATTTTTATTTAACATTTGAGTTGGATTTTATAAGAAGGTGTTTATGAAACAACTATCACTCAGTACAAACCCAAATAACCTGCAGGATTTCATCTTCATGATCACAACACTTCAAACAAAACATCTACAGTACATACAGGATTCAGGGCCATTTTCGATATTTATATGTTACAGTAATTTTGTATTATTTATATTAGGAGTCTTTAACGACTCTGTGCATATGATTAAAAAATGACCATGTTACTGTGTGTACAATGATACTAATTGTGTTCATGTATTACAAACACTTTATTAGGAGCACCTATATATTCATATACACTGTGTGTGTGTGTGTGTGTGTGTGTGTGTGTGTGTGTGTGTGTGTGTGTGTGTGTGTGTGTGTGTGTGTGTGTGTGTGTGTGTGTGTGATTATTTGTACAAAGAGTTCCGTCTCATCACTTTCATTATTTTAGATCAAACATGTGCACTACTACTATCAGGTAAAATACAATGTCCTCGTAGGAAAAAACACCAAAAACAAAGTGTCCAAAAACTTACGACCCCCAGGCTGAAATAGTCCATGCAGAAACAAAACAGAGTAAGAACAGGAGCTTTGAGGGTTGGGATTTGGACTGTAGTTTATGTTAACAGTCTGCTACACTGACTCAGGACTACAGTTTGTATCTGATCATCACTTCACCTCAACATCATTTAGCTGTAATAAATGGACATTCAGTGAAACCCAGATGAGGACGGGTTCCCTCTGGTTCCTCTAAAGGTTTTTTCCTTATGCCGTCTCGGGAAGTTTGTTCTTGCTGCAGTCGCCACCGGCTTTTTCATCAGAGACAAACTTACACATAAAGAACATCATATTTATTTGTATCATCACATTATCTGTGTGAGAAATGCTTTATTTGTGCGTAATAAAATGTAATCAGAGATAGAGCGAGAGACGGGGGGGGGTTTGTGACGTCACAGGAGGAGCTCGGGGCGTGTTTGTGTGACATCACAGTAGAGATGTCTATAAGTCAGAATGTGTCTTTGTTTCTCATTTCTCAGGTTTGTGCAGTTTTAGGAAAATAAGGGAAAAATGTAGAGGTGTCATGAGTATGAACTGAAGAGATATTCGAGGTGGAAAATAGAGGCATATGAGGAACAATAGTCACTCCAGAAAACAGATATATGCCATTGACGGTAAAAAGTGGTGACCACGTACACCAGGCAAAGTGTGTCGGCCGGAAGGAAAAGATAGGAAAATATAATGTAAAATAAAAATAGTAAAACAAGCAAACAGCATGCAGGCAACATGCCTTAACTATACTCAAACAGCATATGCACATATTTTCAAAACACAAGTAGAAACGTAGGTGAAAAAAATCATATAAAAATATAAAAATATAAAATGAGAAGAGTAATAGGTTAATAGGGACAACACATCGTCAGATAATAAAGAACGTAGGAGAATAGTTGCAAGAATTTGTATAAGAGGTACACTGTCCAAAACACACAGGAAGTAAGCATGAGAGCATGAGCTTAAGATGCAGGCAGGATGAGAGTAAGACAGGAAATGTTATATAAAGAAGTGTTATGGCATAAGAAATATATTTTAAGAAGATTTTAAGTAAAACTAAGTAAAAGACGAGAGCTATGAAAATTAGGAAAAGCATTTGGAGAAAAGTGCTGGTGTGTTAAAACTAAAGCCCTGATTTGTAAAACTAGTAAAAAACACGTTTTATACAAATTCTACACAAAACAAAACAAAGGATGATTTGCAGACATCGGAAAAAAAACCCAGACGAGATTTTAAGAAAAGGTGTGAATATTGCGGTGGATGATCTGTTGCATTGTTGTGTACAAAGTGCACGATCAGGGGATGTTTTTTAAGACAAGGTCTCCATCAAGAGATATTTTTGTACATGTAAATTAGAATCGTATGGAGGTGAACGAGGCCTCCTGGATATGGGTGGAATTTTACTAAGAATAGGTAGAAACACACCAGAAAACTCGTGAGCAAAAGGTGGGATAAGAAAAGCCCTATAAAATCAATGATGTACGTAAATTGTGAGGGAGGAGATATTAGACACAATATGTACATTTTACTAGGTGTGAGATATAAAAAATAAGGATTGTTTATATCAAATTCGACTGCATGTGAAAGCTGACGGGTGTCATTGCTGTCAGGATGATTCTCTCCCGAGAGCTCCATGGGACGGGTCTGAAGTGACTGCAATAAAGCTGATTTTCTCCTTCTCATTCGTGACTGGAAGATGTCTTCATTTGGTTAGTTTATGTACTGTATTATTTAAAGTTTTTTTAACTTATTGGTAAATGATTAGTGAACAGCTAAAACTAATTTGAGTATTGAGCCACAATTGTTATGTCTATTGGGACATGGGGTCTGAGTTACGAGACCCGGACCACTGTACTGTAACTCAGTGTCAGGATGTTACTGATCTTCTTATCGCCTCGGCATCATGGTGGAGTCTCCTGTCATCAGAGAGTCTTTACCATGTGGTGCCGTGTAGAACATCCAGTGGTCAGTATGAGAGAATTGAATAACAGAATAACATTGGATTTTTTTTTCCATTTGTTGAATTTTAACTTCATTCATTTTTTCATTCATGTATTTTTGCTCTTGTTGTGAAGTGAAGTTTGTGTCATTGCTGCTACACTGTGCATCTGAACGATCACGACTCAAATCTCACAATAAACTTTAGGGTTTTATCACATTTTCTACTTTCATTCATCTGATTGTCTCCCCAGTGTCCAACTGCTCCATGGCTTTGTGTATCAGTCACCTCACAACTATAGCAAAGAGTTTTTATTATTGACCGAGTAAATTCCAAGTGATTCAGTGCTTATGCTCAGAGACTGACCTGATACACACACACACACTCACAGACACACACACACACACACACACACACACACACACACACACACACACACACAGACACAATAAACACATTATTTGCATCTTTGCACATTTAGCATCAACTGCTGCTAAATGTTTGTTAACATTCACATTCATATTATATGCACAAGAATTTTGAACCTTATTCCACATGGATTGTGCAGTACAGTGTACAAGTAGTTAATAACATTCTTGTGTATGTTTCTATTTTCTTTATAGTAATTAATCTTTTATATAATAATATTGTATTGTGCTCCTTATATCAGTGATCCCCAACCCCGGGGCCACAGACTGGCACCAGTCCGTGGGTCAATTGGTACCGGACCGCACAGAAAGAGTAAATGTGTAAATCTGCATATAATAATAATAAAATGAATCATTTAAAAATAAAAAAATATGTTTAAATGTAGACCTTTAGGTACTTAAGCACCCCAGTGCTACTGTATATATATATATATATATATATATATATATATATATATATATATATATATATATATATATATATTATTATAATCACAAACTGCTTTTATAAAATGAACATGAAATAAGGCTGTAATACTGCACTGTATTTAACTGAACCAGATTTATTTTAGTTTTAAACATATTGATAGTCATTTTTATTTATTTTTGTTGTATTTTGATGTTTTCAATTTCATTTCAGTAAATTATGACTTTTTGTTGGTATTTAATTTTAGTGTCGGTTTAGTTTTTAATCTATTACACAGTAAAAGCCTTAATATTTATAAATGTGTATTTAAAGTTAATTAAAATAAAAATATTTAAGCTGTAATACTGCACTGCATTTAACTAATAATATTATTATTATTGTTATATATTGTTATAATTTTAAATGTACTGAGTTTTTATTTTGATTCTTTATATTTTGAAGTTTTATTTCAGATTAGTTTCAGTTAATAACTTTTTTTATTGTATTTAATTTTAGTCCACCAAACTACAAAAATCACTCAGTGTTGAATTGAGATGTTTGGACATTTATTCCAGCTCATAAATCCTATAAAACATGCAGCATTAAACATGAACTTCCAGCAGATGAACATCTCATAATACTGTCTGGAAGTGAGAAATGTACAGGTTGTTTTTACTCCATACACATGAACTTACTTTGATCAGAAACACAATCATACTCCAAATCAATTAATCAATAAAGTCAATAAAAGAATCCCAAACTGCTGTGTGTCTTGTCCTCGCTATTAATGACGTCATTAGAGCTCCACTACTTCTAATTACCTGCTGTGACAGTGAGCTCTAATACACATCACACTGCCACCTACTGGTCATTTATGATTCTGCAACATTCATAGAGTCACTCCGGTCAACTTCCGGTTCTCAACTCGGATTCACTCGCTTTATACACAGTTTACAGCCGTTTTTATCTTATTTATGACTGTAATATCGCTCTTCTTTCAGAAACAACAGAAAAGCTGTGAAGACATGATATTTTATCCGCTTTTTACCTCTGTAATGTGCGCATGCGCATAGTGTCAGGTTAAGAGAGACCGGGTTACGTCACAGACGGAGGGCGGGGCATCTCCCTGTGACGTCACAGTAAGGCAACGTCTATTATTGGGAACGCTCTCTGTTTCTCTCATTTCCGAGGTTTTTGCTTGTGAGTAAAGAGGCATAAACATGGAGCTCTTCAGAAGGTTGAGAGAGTTTTTTTAAACCAGAAGAACGAAGAAAACTAAGCAGATTGCTGAAATGAAGGAGAAGCTGGAACACATGGAGAAAGTAGAGAAAGACTTGGATGCATTTTCTCTTCTAATGATAGAGAAGATAACAGAGGAGAAAGAAGAGAAAGCCATTCTACTACAGATGGTGCAAAAGCTGGAGGCTACTTTGGCTTCTGAGCGAAAGCAGCAGGAACAGGACATAACTGAGAGAAGCCAGAGCTGGGTGAGAGAACAAAAACAACTGGAGAAACGTGTTGCTCAGCTTAAAGTCACTTTGGATCAGACCACCATGGAGCTCCAGTCTTCCCAGAAAATCAATGAGGAACTGGAGAAAACTGTGGACTGTGAGAGAGAGAGCTGGACGAGAGAACAAAAGAAAGTGGAGGAACGTGTTGCTCAGCTTGAGGCCACTTTGGAACAGACCACCATGGAGCTCCAGTCTTCCCTGAAAATCCTTAAGGAACTGGAGAAAAATGTGGAATGTGAGAGAGAGCTGGACAGAGAACAAAAGAAAGTGGAGGAACATGTTGCTCAGCTTGAGCCCACGCTGGACTTTAAAGAAAAACAAGAGGATGAAAGAGAGAAAACTAAACTTGACATAGAGGAGAGGAACAACTTACAGCTTCAGACCAACAGGGGGCTCCAGGATACCCAGAATCTCTGTGAGGAAGAAAAGAAGACTTCAGAGAATAAAACAGATCATTATATGAGAGTCCGAGCGATGGGAGGAAATTGTTGCTCAGCTGAGACAAGAAAACATTCAAAAGAAAAGGAGAAATAGAAAAAAGAAGATTTACAAGAGAAACAGAGAGTCTGAACATGCCTTTTCCTCTTTCTGTTTCTCTTATGGCTATTTATGATAGTTTTACACTTATAGTCAATAGTATAAAGCTGAGTGTAAAGCTATTGTATCTTGTAGATCGTCTCGTCTTTTGATAATTTTTTATTTCTGTCTTGTCAAATCTTTTTTTTTTTATCTTTTTTTAAATCTTGATTTTAATCTTTTACTACAAAGAGTCACAATAAACACTAATAACAACCATTATTTTTGTCTTCCTTACAAACGGCGTATGACCTCCTCATGGATTCTTCCACTTAGTTTATATCCCTCTTGTGGGGCAGGGGGCTGTGGCTCGGGGTCATAATGCTGAGGGGGAGGGAGGTCAGGAGGGAGAGGGAAACTGGTCCTCAGTGCCACATTGTGCAAAACACCACACACTCTGATAATCTTGTACACTTTTTCCGGGTAGTATAGAAGTCTTCCACCTGAGACATCCAGAGCTCCACATCTGCATTTCTGGAGGTGAGGAGCATCTGAGGGGTGAGGCCTCTGTCACCTGTCATATTATAGACTACATCAGGACAATGTTTACAATTTCTACATATTGTTAAAGTCACTAAGAAGCCAGTCATCACTTCCTGCAGCTGCATAGATCACATAGATCCAGGAGCACAGCTGTAGGAATCTAAATCAGCTTATTATCCAGTCATCATCATGGGCCGAGAAATCATCATGGTCCCTGGAGACTCTTTCTCTCCTTAATCTTCCATTGGCGTAATCCTCCAGCAGTGCCATCATGCAGCATTACACACGGGGGTCACCACAGCATTTATATGTTTACAGTAATTACACTGATCATTAACACCTTGGCAAAATCAGCATGAATTAGTGGCATCATCACCCGAGATACAATTTGAAGATGAAAATGTGACATGTGAACACGTTTCTTCATGCCAGTTTTGTCATGAACATCATTATAGTTAGGACTGAAAATGAGAACATAAAGAGAGTAACGACTGTGTGAGAGCGTAATGGCTGCATTTCCAGATTTATTGAAGGAAAATATGTCGTTATTTACACAGTGTTCTGCAGTTATCTAATGGTAGGGATTTGATGTTCTCCTGTATTCCATGCAGTCGGGCATCTCCTCCTCCTGCGCTCCGTAGTGGAATGTGATGGTGAGACGCCGCTGATTACAAATTTAGAGTGAATTTTTATTTAACATTTGAGTTGGATTTTATAAGAAGGTGTTTATGAAACAACTATCACTCAGTACAAACCCAAATAACCTGCAGGATTTCATCTTCATGATCACAACACTTCAAACAAAACATCTACAGTACATACAGGATTCAGGGCCATTTTCAATATTTATATGTTACAGTAATTTTGTATTATTTATATTAGGAGTCTTTAACGACTCTGTGCATATGTTTAAAAAATGACCATGTTACTGTGTGTACAATGATACTAATTGTGTTCATGTATTACATACACTTTATTAGAGCACCTATATATTCATATACACTGTGTGTGTGTGTGTGTGTGTGTGTGTGTGTGTGTGTGTGTGTGTGTGTGTGTGTGTGTGTGTGTGTGTGTGTGTGTGTGTGATTATTTGTACAAAGAGTTCCGTCTCATCACTTTCATTATTTTAGATCAAACATGTGCCCTACTACTATCAGGTAAAATACAATGTCCTCGTAGGAAAAAACACCAAAAACAAAGTGTCCAAAAACTTACGACCCCAGGCTGAAATAGTCCATGCAGAAACAAAACAGAGTAAGAACAGGAGCTTTGAGGTTTGGGATTTGGACTGTAGTTTATGTTAACAGTCTGCTACACTGACTCAGGACTACAGTTTGTATCTGATCATCACTTCACCTCAACATCATTTAGCTGTAATAAATGGACATTCAGTGAAACCCAGATGAGGACGGGTTCCCTCTTGAGTCTGGTTCCTCTCAAGGTTTCTTCCTTATGCCGCCTCGGGAGTTTTTTCGCCGCAGTCGCCACCGCTTGTTCATCAGAGACAAACTTACATAAAGAACATTATATTTATTTTTATCACCACATTATCTGTGTGAGAAATGTTCTATTTGTGCGTAATAATATGTAATCTGAGAGAGAGAGAGGGGGCTGGGGGACATCACAGGAGGAGCTCGGGGCGTGTTTGTGTGACATCACAGTAGGACACGTCTTTATAAGTCAGAACGTGTCTTTGTTTCTCATTTCTCAGAGACGAAATCTAAGCAGATTGCTGAAAAGAAGGAGAAGCTGGAACACATGGAGAAAGTAGTAACAGAGTTTGATGCATTTATCAATCTGATGATGAAGAAAAGCGCAATAGAGAAAGAACAGAACAACATTCTGGTACAGATGGTGCAGGACCTGGAGGCTACTTTGGCTTCTGAGCAAAGGCACCGGGAACCAGACATAAAAGAGAGAAACTCCACACACCTCCAGAGCTGGGTGAGAAAACAAAAACAACTAGAGGAACATGTTGCTCAGCTTGAGGCCACTTTGGAACAGAACACCATGAAGCTCGAACCTTTCCAGCATCACTTTGAGAAAGTGAAGAATAGTGCAGAGCATGAGAGAGATCATTTGATGAGAGACAGAGAACGACTGGAGGAACGTGTTGCTCAGCTGGAGGCCACTTTGGAAATTGAGAAAAAAAGATGGGAGGATGACAGAGTAAAGGCCAAACTAGACATGGAGGAAAAGAACATCTTACAGCTCCAAACTATCAGAGCGCTCCAGGATTCTCTGAATCATTGTGAGGAAGAGAAGAATAGTGCAGAGCAAGAGAGATCGTTTGATGAGAGACAGAGAGCGGCTGGAGGAACGTGTTGCTCAATTGGAGGCCACTTTGGAACAGAACACCATGAAGCTCGAACCTTTCCAGCATCACTTTGAGAAAGTGAAGAATAGTGCAGAGCATGAGAGAGATCATTTGATGAGAGACAGAGAACGACTGGAGGAACGTGTTGCTCAGCTGGAGGCCACTTTGGAAATTGAGAAAAAGATGGGAGGATGACAGAGTAAAGGCCAAACTAGACATGGAGGAAAAGAACATCTTACAGCTCCAAACTATCAGAGCTCCAGGATTCTCTGAATCATTGTGAGGAAGAGAAGAATAGTGCAGAGCAAGAGAGATCGTTTGATGAGAGACAGAGAGCGGCTGGAGGAACGTGTTGCTCAATTGGAGGCCACTTTGGAACAGAACACCATGAAGCTCGAACCTTTCCAGCATCACTTTGAGAAAGTGAAGAATAGTGCAGAGCATGAGAGAGATCATTTGATGAGAGACAGAGAACGACTGGAGGAACGTGTTGCTCAGCTGGAGGCCACTTTGGAAATTGAGAAAAAAAGATGGGAGGATGACAGAGTAAAGGCCAAACTAGACATGGAGGAAAAGAACATCTTACAGCTCCAAACTATCAGAGCGCTCCAGGATTCTCTGAATCATTGTGAGGAAGAGAAGAATAGTGCAGAGCAAGAGAGAGATCGTTTGATGAGAGACAGAGAGCGGCTGGAGGAACGTGTTGCTCAATTGGAGGCCACTTTGTTAAATGAGACAGAGAAATGGGAGGACGAAAGAGAGAAGGCCAAAAGAGACTTGGAGGAGATGAACACCTTACACCTCCAATCTACCAGAAAGCTCCAGGATTCCCTGAATCTCTGTATAGAAGAGAAGAAGAGAGCAGATCATGAGATTGATAATTTGATGAAACTTATAGTCAATAGTATGAAGCAGAGTGATTTTCTGTAGCTTGTAGATCGTCTCATCTTTTGATCATTTTTATATCTACAGATTTAAAACTTTAATTGTACATTTAGTGTGTTTGTGACCATTTTGCACGAGTTCTGCAAATGATTTAATTCTTCCAAAACCCACACAATCAAGTATTTCAACGACCGCACCCGTATTCACCAATCAAATCTTACAAATCCAGCAGTGCCATCATGCAGCATTACACACGGGGGTCACCACAGCATTTATATGTTTACAGTAATTACACTGATCATTAACACTGTGATTCTGGTCGGTATATAAGGAAGTGCTGAATGTGTGATTAGAATCAGCAGTAATGAAGCAGTAATGAGCACAACATCTCTTATTCTTGAAGGCTGATTTATCAAGAGTAATAAATGTGTCAGAAAAACAGACAGCCAAGAGTTGAAGTTGTGGACGAGACAGAGGGTCATGAAGCGCCCATAAGAGAATTACATGCTACTTTTTAGAGAATAATGAGGAATGTGGGCGTTACACACGTAGCTGAAGAGGGTTTATCAAGACTGTGTGTGGACTGTGTTATTGCAAACTTCCATGTAAATTTATTTCTACTGCATAAAGTCTTAAACTTTAACACCACAATCCTGGATCCTGAACTTCCTCCAGTAGCTGTGTCGGTCATTGGTAACCCGAATCTCGACCGGTCCAGTATGAATTGGAACGATGTGGTTACTTTATATTTACTTTTATTTTTGTTTTCATATTTACTATTTATTTTTTAAAGGACTTATCATGAAAACTTTTTCTATTTACATTGGAGCCCTCTTCTAATTTTGGAATTCCTATTGTCCATTTATGTTACAAGCACAATGCGGAAACAAGAAAAGCTGTTTATTTATTTTCAGGATTGAGTAACAATTTGTGACAAATACATAAACCTCATTCATGTTTGACAGGATTTTAAGTTCTTTTCAAATATCGATTCGAGGTTTTCCAGATTGCAACTATACAGTTTTGGGAAACTTGTTCCCAATGTACCTCAGCTCTGTTCTCGGTTGAGAGGAATACAAGTGCTTTTTAAATACTGTAGTACATGATTAGTTCATTAATATGAGAAAGATTAATCCTCATCATGTAAAATCAGTTTCAGCCAACGACCCTGCTTCAGTGAAGAAAGACCTGAGAGACATGGTGCAGTCATAAAAACCTGGAGCTTAACACGCTCAAAACAGTGAAGATGATTGTGAGACTGAGAGTTGAGGATGTGAGCTGTGTGAAGCTGGAGATCAATAGTCTGTTAAGGGGTGGGAAGAGGGGAAAAGAAGGGGAAGAAGGGAATAGAGGAAAAAGAGAAAGGAAATGGATAGACGATGGACATTTGTTATGGTTTTTGGCAGATTGATGTTTATAAATCCCCCAATAGTGCACAAAAATACTGATGATGTGAATGAAAATACATCACTTGTCACTCATGTTAATTAATATCTGTATGATTTGACACATTTTTCCAATAAAGGGGCATAAAATGGATGTATATTTATTTTCTTAATGTACTTATTTACCCTTTAACATTTTTAACAAAAGTTTATTATATGGGACATGTTTTGTATTTGTTTATTTATATTCTACATAATAATAATAATAATAATAATAATAATAATAATAATAATAATAATAATAATAATAATGGGTTCAGCAGTTTCACAGAATAATTCACGAGTCACTGTTTTATGAATGATAAAACATTTTATTTTTAATTACTGAAAATGCTACAAAAATGTCAAATGATAAATTATAATAGATGCAAACACACAAAATACAAATATTACAAAACGATGTATATATTAATAAAGGTTATTTAACAATAGATATAATCAAATACAATGATAAAAAATCCCTAATTGGGATTAAAACAACAACCTGATCATAAATAACTATAGATTATAATAGTAGTAAATCCACACAAATAAACAGTAAAATGAGTCGCTCAAAACACCAGCAAGAAATAATTAAAGGAGCAGAACTGGAAGAAACAGCAGGACTGGATGCAGATGAAGGACTGGATGAAGGAGATGGACTTTGACTACCAGGCTGTAAAGACACATATTGTATATTATGAACTTAAACATAATGATGATGATAATGACATATAAAGGTCTTTTTAAATGACATAAAAGTGCAGGCTGTATAATGGTGGGGTGGAGGTAGGGGGCGCTACAGCAGTAGGAGTGGAGTAAAGCAGGTGGAACACTTGCAGCAGGTGGAACACTTACGACCTGGTAAAAGAACAATAAAGAGTGTGGAACACAGGTTTTATTTACCTTTTAGTCTTGATATTTTTTACAGATTTAAATAAGAAGAAACATTAAAAATCTAACATTCACACATTAATATGTTTAATCCACAATCATCTCTGTACACTAGTGAGAGTCTGAGGGCAGAAGTGAAGTGATATGAAGATCTATAAATAT
This sequence comes from Silurus meridionalis, assembly GCF_014805685.1. NCBI lineage: Eukaryota > Metazoa > Chordata > Actinopteri > Siluriformes > Siluridae > Silurus > Silurus meridionalis. Next base: position 924,174 of record NC_060887.1, on the reverse strand, counting down.
AATACACTTTAACACACCTGAGCAAAAACCAAAGTCTTTTACACTGATCTCAGTGCTTCCACTATTTGATCACTGGATGAGAAATGGAATAGATAAAGCAGATATTGTTCTATATGATTAGGGATGTAAACTGTAGCAGCGGTGCGCGAGTGGAGGCGGAGCCGGACGGCACGAGCGGTAAGAAACACCTGCAGCTGATGAGACTAATCAGTGCTCTGTTTCAGTCTGGTGACGCCAATAAAGAGGAGAAACACGAGAACCCTGGTGTGAGCACTGGAAAGGAAAACGCCAGGGTGAAAACGAAAGAAAATAAAGAAGCTCTGCTTGGTGAACTTTTGCCTGTCTGTCTTTCTTCCAGTGCATTTTGTTGCATAAACATCACTTTATTGAGATTTTGTAAATGAAAAGAAATATTGCAACAAGTATTTCTGCATCCCACAGCAGAGGACATTTAAAGCACATGAGTGTGGTCACAAATATAGTTGTGCAGGTCCACAGTGACGTGACATGAAAGAGATGATCACCTGAAAGTCTGACATGAACACTTTAGGAGGGTGGATTTCACAAAGACGTTTCTGTGGTCCACCTAAAAATTTCGACTGGTCGTGGACCTGCACTGGACATTTCTCCCTCTGTACAAATAAAGACCTTTAGGTTATGGGACCTGTGTTTAATCATGTTCTCATGCACATTTTTGTCTGCACAAACCTTATAAAACAGATCCAACCATTTCTTCTGACGGGGAGCAGGTGTGTTTCCAGCTTCAGAGCCAAACCCCAGTGCTGCCAAACCGCCACAGACGAGACGTCCAC
>NC_060887.1:900671-923262 GCF_014805685.1 Silurus meridionalis | reverse complement strand
TTTAGTAGGTCACATGCTCAGTGTCAACAATCTGGTATGAGAATGTCACGGTCTGAAAGAAACGGTTCTTGATACAGTACTGGTGACTCGAGAACAGCAGTATGTGTGCTGCTCGAATCGGCAGGTATGCGCATGCTCAGTGATGATCACTTGTTCAGCAGCATGTTTCAGTTTAATGTGTGTACTGTTGGAGAAACTAGAGAAGAACCCCATTCTCAGGGATATTGATTTATTTTGAGTCGTAAGTTGTGAAGACGCCATGATATTTTATTCAGATACCTCTGTAAATTCATGCACAGTGTGTGTGTAAGAGAGAGAGAGAAGAAATGATCTTTGTGTGACGTCGCAGTACGGCCACTTGTATGTATGAACGTATGATCAAAAGTCGCTCTTTCTGGCTGAAAGTCTTGAGAGAGTTCAAAACATTGACGCTTATCACTAAAAACAATTAAAAACATTTCAGCTGTTTGTTTCATTGCTGTGGTGGGTGTTGTTGAACTGCAGCACAACAAAGTTGTCATGACAATAAAAGCGCGTCCAGGCGCTATCAGAGATACTGATGTCACAAAAAGGCGGGCTTCAATTATTAAAATGCCTGGCTGAAACGGTGGTGTGTGTGTGTGTGTGTGTGTGTGTGTCTGTTTAGACACAGTAGGGTATTAAAATATTTAGAATTATATTATTTAATAGAAAACACGTGTTTGCAGTTTGGAATGTGATTTTGATAAAAATTGTGGGGTTTAATTTGAGGTGTAATTCGTTTGTACTGCATGTGACCTGTTGATGTTATACTTAAAGTGACCAGAGAAGCATAGAGAATGAGAACTTGATTATAGCGTGTGTGATGAGCTAAAAGAAATCATTCATTCATGCTACCTCTCTGTCCAAAAATTTATTTAAAAAGAAAAAGATTAATGAAAGATGTGATTGATTTTGATCTGCCAGTCTTTTACAAGCACTATTTTCTCAACCCATGACTACACATAATATGTGTTTAATATTAAATAAGAAACAAACCCTATAATCTGTTCACCTGTGTACAGCAGCACATGGGAGGACAACAAATAATGACAAGAAATAAAAAGTGACAAACTTCCTTTGATTTGACTTTTCCTTCATCACCCTTATAGCTGACATGCCATCATTATAAATGAATGTAACACTGATTTGAGGTGATCCATGAAAAAACACTTTCTATTAGTCAGTTCTATAAATGTTAGTTTTAAGACCAGGCATAAAAAACAATTGTTTGTGAGACTAAGACCACTTCCACAAATACAAAGTGCCCTAGTGTAACATTTGATCAGTTAAAACAACTTCCTCAAATCTTAATATTCAAATCCTTGTTTAGTCAATTATTCCTGGTTCTTACAGCTGATGTTCACTGTCACAACACATCATCTACAGGAATCTTTGATATCCCCAGACCTGAGGAGATACTGCAGGAGTGAGATGAGACTTTAAACTGTCAGACGAGTTCATAACATCTTCTTCATCTTCCCCTCTGATCTATCTTTACCTTCTCCTCCTGATCCTGGATTGGACAGTATCCTTCTGTAACCTATAACATAAAGCTGTTCAAACACTATGTGCTGTATTTATCTCTATGTGAAGCTCATGACTGGTAGGAGACGAGCTGCTTGGAGGAGACTGAGTCTCAAAGGGGACGATGCTTGGAGGAGACCGACCCTCACAGGTGACGAGCTGCTTGGAGGAGACCGAGTCCTCACAGGTGACGAGCTGCTTGGAGGAGACCGAGTCCTCACAGCAGCTGTTGAGGAGACTGTATAATAATTTGAATAATATCAAATATCAAATATTTCAATTCAAAGTAATATTTCAGAGTTGAACTTGGTGGACCGACTGATCCGTTGCTTTTCAGCTGATACACTGTGTGGTCACATTTTGGACACTTGTCTTTACAGCCAGATGTGGTCATAATCACATAATTCACATTTAAATGCATACAGCCAGTTAACATGCAAACACTTATAAAACACTTCATATAAATGTAGAATGAATTTAAAATTAGGGAAGCAGGAGCTTTTCAGCTATTATTTTGTTCACGACAGGACCAAATATCAGTTTATTTTATCTTTCCATAATGAGCTGGAAAAATCATAAATGCTGCAGTGCCAATGGAAGATTAAGAGAAAATCTCCAGGGACCATGAAGATTTCTTGGCCCATGATGATGACTGGATAAGCTGATTTAGATTCCTACAGCTGTGCTCCTGGATCTATGTGCTGAATTGGGTCCAGTACTACAGAGGGAAACACACCAGAACCATGCACCCTGAAATACAGGTCCTCACCACTCTGGGTTAATGACAACAGGTTGTTTCTAGTGGGAAATGGCAGACAGGGTACTATATAAATATTATATATAATTTTTTTTTGACCTTGATATAATGTAATTCTATTAAATCATGCTATAGGTCTGGTATCTTTGAGTGTCATAATGCCTGTCATTTTGGATGTTAATATATAGTCGATACATCAGGTTTCCTTCACTGTGGCACACTGACCTGCTTCAGCACATGATTCCTTTATCCTGACACATAGCAGTGTAGGGAACAGACTACAGGCAGCTGCAGGATGTGATGACTGGCTTCTTGGTGACTTTAACAACATGTAGAAATTGTAAACATTGTCCTGATGTAGTCTATAATATGACAGGTGACAGATTTCACCCTCAGATCACCTCCTTAAATGCAGATGTGGAGCTCTGGATGTCTCAGGTGGAAGATTTTATACCACAAAAGTGTAAGATTATCAGGGTGTGTGGTGTTTTGCACAATGTGGCACTGAGTTTCCCTCTCCTCCTGACCTCCCTCCCCTCAGCATTATGACCCCGACACAGCCCCTGCCCCACAAGAGGATATAAACTAAGTGGAAGAATCCATGAGGAGGTCATACATTTGTAAGGAAGACAAAAATAATGGTTGTTAATAGTGTTTATTGTGTCTCTGTAGTGAAAGATTAAAATCAGTATTTTTGACAAGACAGAAATAAAAAATGATCAAAAGAAGACGATCTACAAGATACAATAGCTTTACACTCAGCTTTATACTATTGACTATAAGTGTAAAACTATCATAAATAGCCATAAGAGAAACAGAAAGAGGAAAAAGGCATGTTCAGACTGTTTGTCTTTCTTTTTCTATTTCTCGTTTCTTTTGAATGTTTTCTTGTCTCAGCTGAGCAACAATTTCTCCCATCGCCTCGGACTCTCATATAATGATCTGTTTTATCTGAAGTCTTTTGTGGCACAGACCAGTGGCATCCAACTAGCAACATGTCCTCCAGTGCTCTTGTCTCTGATCAAATGATTCTCTCCTGCTCTGCACTATTTTTACTTTTCAGTGATTCTGAGTATCCTGGAGCTCCATGGTGGTCTGTTCCAAAGTGACCTCAAGCTGAGCAACATGTTCCTCCACTTTCTTTTGTTCTCTGATCAGCTCTCTGCTCACATTTTACAGTTTTCTCCAGTTCCTCATGGATTTCCAGAAGACTGGAACTTGGTTGTCCGTCAAAGTGACCTCAAGCTGAGCAACATGTTCCTCAGTTGTTTTGTTCTCTCGCCCAGCTTCTCTTACATTCTAGTTTTCCAGTTTCTCATGGATTTAGGAAGACTGGAGCTCCATGGTGGTCTGTTCCAAAGTGACCTCAAGCTGAGCAACATGTTCCTCCACTTTTGTTCTTGTCCAGCTCTCTCATTCTACAGTTTTCTCCAGTTTCTCATTTCAAGAGAAGACTATTTTTATGGTTTGTTCCAAATCCTCAAGCTGAGCAACATGTTCCTCAGTTGTTTTGTTCTCTCGCCAGCTCTGGCTTCTCTCAGTTATGTCCTGTTCCTGCTAAGCCAGAAGCCAAAGTAGCCTCCAGCTTGCACCGCCTGTATCAGAATGGCTTTTCTTCTCTGTCTTCTATCCTTGATTAGAAAATGCATCCAAGTCTTTTACTACTTACTATTTGTTCCAGCTTCTCCTTCATTTCAGCAATCTGCTTAGTTTTCTTTTCTTCTGGTTTGAAAATTTCTCTAAACCTTCTGAAGAGCTCCATGTTTACTCTACTGCACAAATGGAAATGAGAGAACAACGCATTCTGACTTGCATAGAGTCCTACTGTGACGTAAAAGAGATGCTCCGCCTCTGGTCTCTCTCTCTCTCTCTCTCTCTGAGGATGGACCGGGCTAGCTTAGCATGCTAACTTTAGTAGATATCTCTGTTACATAATACATAGAGGTTTTAAAGTCCAAACTGTCATTGATTCAGATTCTGTTGATATTTGTATTTGATTGATGAGTGTTAAAATTACTGTTTTTATTAATTGTACAGATAAAAACATACATCATTTAAATCTGTAAAATGTCAGAACAGGAAGTGAAATTGGGATTCTTGAAATCTTTTTAAACTGACTGTTTTCTTGTTCGCTTGTACTGCTTTCTCTTTCCTTGTTTTTACTATGATTGGAAATTGAAGACAGTTTTTGAACAGTTGAATGTAAAGTTAACATTATTGAATTATTCATGTACACTTGTTCTTGTAATGAATATATCTGATGACAAGGAGAGTTATTTGTAGTATTTTGGCTCGAGGATGTGGGTCTGTGCATGCAGAAGTTTGCTCCTGTTTGTGTGAGCTGTGTATATGTGAAGGATTTTCTTGTCTAGTGTTTTTATATCTTTGTAAAAGAATTCTTCATTTCTATGTTTTTGGATGCAGTGTATCTGTTTAAAAAATTAATGCTGAGAGTTTGAATTTTGCAGTTGTGTTGATTTCATAAAAAAATCTGGTTAGATTTCCAGAACTACTTGTCAAACCAAAGTCCAGTAAACTCACAGTTATGTTGAGGAAAAATGACTATTTTATGTGAATTAGACTAGATCTATTGTTGTGAAAACATGAAACATGATGTTTTACCAATAGGTTTTTCAGTTGCTTTAACTAAAGATTTGAAATGCTCATTAATTGATTCAGAACAGTGGCTCAATCATTTCAACAAATGAATAAAAGTTGAGTGAACTTAACACCTAATGTGCTAAACTTAACTGAGTCAATGCAAAACACTTGACTGAAGTTGAACAAATAATTTTTACAGTGTAGGACCACATGCAGCTAAAGCAACCTTTCTGACGTAGCATCTCTGGATGGTGTTTCTGTTTCACAGAAGTTAAAGATCTTGGTGTGATTATTGACCCGAGTCTTTCCTTTAAGACTCACGTGAATAATATCACCAGGATCATTTTCACCTTAGAAATATTGCTAAAATTAGAAATATGATGTCGTTACAGGATGCAGAAAAACTAGTTGATGCTTTTGTTACTTGTAGATTAGACTACTGTAACGCTTTACTGTCTGGGTGTGTGAGTAAGTGCATAAATAAGCTTCAGTTAGTTCAGAATGCAGCAAGAGTCCTCACTAGATCTAGGAAATATCACATCATGTTTTAATCAGTCTACTGTAATCAAATGTTTTAACAACTGTTTGAACTCTTTACATGTTTTATCACCACCCATACAGTGTATAATTAGACACACATTGCTGTTGCTTAACTCATTTAAAGATGAACCTCAGTGTAAACAATGATCCTTGCTGTTTTCAGTTGATACACAGTGTGATCAAAAGTATTTGGACAATGGTCTTTCAGTCAGATGTGGTTCATTCACTATTTATGCTGAGAACATGAATGGTACTAAATTTATTAAATGTTCTATTTACATGTTACAACTCAACTTGCTCTGACCTCAAATCAGGCTCTAAACTGTAGCAGTTCCTCCTAACATGAGACTTTCATGAAGTTACGCTGAGTTACAGGAAGTCACGTTTGGTTTCTGTAGGTTCTGTCGGTGGACGATTTTATTGCATCTCATGTAAAATTGCAGTAGCAGTTCTACAGAATTCACGTCTCAATGAGAGAAAAAGCTCAGCTTTAGTAACTCATCCTGCTGTTTTAATAAAAAGATTTCAATAAAAAGAGAATCTCAGCATCTCCAACTAGAAATACAATGTGGATTCTGTTCAGGTTCATACAGCAGGTGATGGAACTGCAGTTGGTTGTCAGATGTCAGTCTCACACTGCCCTCTAGTGGCCCTGTCAGGACTTTCTTTTTACTTAATTCTGTACAAATATTATTAATGGTGTTTTGTTGTCTAGTTATATGTGATGTTGATCTTTACAAAGCAACATATTTTCCTAATAATATTAAACTGTTTGTGTTTTACATACAGGGAGTTTATGTTTGATTTTTAAGCTGAATTTTTGTGATATAAATAAATGAAACAGAAGTTAAATGAAGCTGATTAAAATTAATGTAATAAATAATGTAGAAATAACGAGTACAGATTTAATAACATTTAAACAATTTGTTTTGTCAAAAACCTTTTATAAAATACAGTCTTTATGTTAAGAAACTGCATGAAGTTAGTATTAAATTTATTAAAAGTATCATCTACATGCAAGAACTCAATCAAACATATTGTTAGAATAAAATATAAACTTGATCAAACCTCAAATCAGACTCTGAACTGTACGAATGCTATTTGTTCTGTTATTGAACTAGAAACAGTGAATGTTGAGATGTTTGGGAACTGATTATTGTCTGTATATATGCAGGTCAGGGGTTTTTTCATGCTGGAACACCGTTTATTACAATGAGACGATGATGTAAGATGACGAGCCAAACCACGGAGACGAAGCTGACTGAGGTGAACCCCTCAAACTAACCCAGGAACAGAGAAGGAACTTTCTGACCACCTGCTGGTTTTGCACAAACAGAACAAAAGTTTCTTTTTCTTGAGTGAGACAGAAAACAGAATGTTTTATGTTACAGATTTTTCTAGAACTGTGGAATCGAGTCATTTTCCAGTGAATCTTTTGATTCGGACTCAATTGAACCAAAACCAGAGAACTGACTTTTTTGAGTTATTGTTACACTGTTGCTAACATTATTATTAGATTTATTATTATTATTGTTGTTATTGTTACTACTAAAACATTATTAGATATTACTTTCATTATAATGAAGTTTTATAGGAAAAATTATAACTAAATAAACAATTCCAGAAAAGGGGTTCCAGCAGTCTCCAAACTCAGCACCTGTTTCAGCTCTACCAGTAAGAGTGAGAGACAGAAAATCCCAGTCTTCACTGGTTGTATCCCCCAACACACCTGAAGAGAGGTGGAATCAGGATTTTACAACCCAGCCAGTCTGTAGACCATCTGTCATAGCACTTGTTGATGAGAAGATGTTGGGAACGGGCTACAAACTGTTTGTTGACGACTTCTACACAAGTCCAGCACTGTTTAGAGATCTCCTAAAAAAAAAAAAATATCTGAGCATGTGGGAAATTTCAGTCCACAAACCCTCAAACCATCACCAACAAGCTTCTGAAAAAAGCTCCTCGAGGCCTCATCACTGGCTGAGAGAAGAGGATGTGCTGTTTGTAGAATGGAAGGATAAAAGGAAGCTCCAGATGTGCTCCATCATTCACAGAGGCACTGAAGGAAGCATTGTGCTACTTTTATGTTCATTACTTTCTTCTTCTACTGTTTTTCTAATGTTCAAATACCAGTCTTATGCTTATTGTGTGAATGTTATTATTCCCAGTACATTTGGTTATCAGGCTGCTTTTCCTCAAACAGACGGAGGGAGAAAAGGACTACACACAGTCTCAGAATAATGTTTATAGGAATCTCCTTTTTATTGTATTTTATTCAAAGTGGAAATATAAACTCATTACACATGTGACTTTTAACCCGTCACTATTCTGGATTGCTTCAGGAATTAATTCATGTATTTATAAATAATAATAAAAAATAATGTTTTATGACGTACACATTTTTTTCTAAGGAACTTCAGCATCTTTGGATGATGTAAAGCCCAAAGTGTGTTCTTTTAAAAGAGATGTAAATTGTGTATGTAGCACACTGTTGTCAGGAACTTTTACCAGTGAAAGTCAGGAAGGTCATTTTCAGCTGTGAGGCCCAAAAGTGGGGCTGAAACCGAACAGGGTTCAAGAAACCGGGTTTATTTTCATATAAGTAACAGTATTTAGTTCAGTAAACTTAAGTTCATTTAAAGGAGAATTCAGTGCTGTTTAGTTCAGTAAAGTCTTCATTTAATCCAAAACTATTCCATTCATTAAGTTCAATTATCCTCAAATTAATATTTTTACATTCAATAAAAACAAATCATCCAGTTTTCATTGATGTTTATTTAGTGAATAATGCATTTAATAAACAATTGGTTTCACTCAGAATGACGTTTTATTTTTTAATAAGTAGTAAAAATGTGTTTTTTTATAAAACTCATCTGAAGCATAAAGATAAAAATGCACCAGTTGGTTAAAAGAAAACATTTAAAAGTAAAACATTTATTCCAGCTCATAAATCCTATAAAACATGCAGCATTAAACATGAACTTCCAGCAGATGAACATCTCATAATACTGTCTGGAAGTGAGAAATGTACAGGTTGTTTTACTCCATACACATGAACTTACTTTGATCAGAAACACAATCATACTCCAAATCAATTAATCAATAAAGTCAATAAAAGAATCCCAAACTGCTGTGTGTCTTGTCCTCGCTATTAATGACGTCATTAGAGCTCCACTACTTCTAATTACCTGCTGTGACAGTGAGCTCTAATACACATCACACTGCCACCTACTGGTCATTTATGATTCTGCAACATTCATAGAGTCACTCCGGTCAACTTCCGGTTCTCAACTCGGATTCACTCGCTTTATACACAGTTTACAGCCGTTTTTATCTTATTTATGACTGTAATATCACTCTTCTCTCAGGAACAACAGAAAAGCTGTGAAGACGTTTTTTTATCCGCTCTTTACCTCTGTAATGTGCGCATGCGCATAGTGTCAGGTTAAGAGAGACCGGGTTACGTCCACAGACGGAGGGCGGGCATCTGTGACGTCACAGTAAGGCAACGTCTATAATTGGGAACGCCTGTTTTCTCTCATTTCCAAGGTTTTTGTGTGTAAGTAAAGAGGCATAAACATGGAGCTCTTCAGAAGGTTAAGAGAGATTTTTCAAACCAGAAGAACGAAGAAAACTAAGCAGATTGCTGAAATGAAGGAGAAGCTGGAACACATGGAGAAAGTAGTGAAAGACTTGATGCATTTTCTTCTAATGATAGAGAAGATAACAGAAGAGAAAGAAGAGAAAGCCATTCTGCTACAGACGGTGCAAAAGCTGGAGGCTACTTTGGCTTCTGAGCGAAAGCAGCAGGAACAGGATATAACTGAGAGAAGCCAGAGCTGGACGAGAGAACAAAAACAACTGGAGGAACGTGTTGCTCAGCTTGAGGTCACTTTGAAACAGACGACCAAGGAGCTCCAGTCTTCCCTGAAAATCTATGAGGAACTGGAGAAAACGGTAGAATGTGAGAGAGAGAGCTGGACGAGAGAACAAAAACGACTGGAGGAACATGTTGCTCAGCTTGAGGTAAATTTGGAACAGACCTCCATGGAGCTCCAGGATACTCAGAATCACTGTGAGAAAGTAAAAAATAGTGCAGAGCAGGAGAGAGATCATTTGATCAGAGCGAAAGAGCGACTGGAGGAACGTGTTGCTCAATTTGAGCCCACGTTGGATTTTGAGGAAAAACAAGAGGATGAAAGAGAGAAAACTAAACTTGACATAGAGAAGAGGAACAACTTACAGCTTCAGACCAACAGGGGGCTCCAGGACACCCAGAATCTCTGTGAGGAAGAAAAGAAGACTTCAGAGAATAAAACAGATCATTATATGAGAGTCCGAGAGCGATGGGAGGAAATTGTTGCTCAGCTGAGACAAGAAAACATTCAAAAGAAATCGAGAAATAGAAAAAAAAGAAGACGACAAGAGAAACAGAGAGTCTGAACACTTTTACTACAGCGAGACACAATAAACACTATTGAATAAATAAAGATTTTGAATTTCAGTCATGTCTAATGTCTCTTCATCACAGAGAGCATTCAATGATGGCATTTTTTTTCTTGAAATCCAGTTTAGTAAAGTCAGTGATGTTTGATGTCCTTAAATAGTAGTCTACTGAAAAGCACAGTTTAATACTGTGTGCACATGTGTGTATCAGTGTTCTGATTTAATCATTTGAAAAGTTGGTGAAAGTCACAAGAATGTGTGTGTGTGTGTGTGTGTGTGTGTGTGTGTGTGTGTGTGTGTGTGTGTGTGTGTGTGTGTGTGTGTGTGTGTGTGTGTGATGTAAAGTGTTTGAGTAAATGTACTTTGTTACTGTACTTGAGTAACTATAAGTGACTTCCTGTCTGATGAACTGTTCTGTATTGGTCCTGTTTACTTCAATAGTAAGGAATGTAGACCTGAGATTCTGATTATTGGTCTTTTATTACCCATAAGGCAGTGGTTTTTAACCTTTTTTGAGGCGTGACTCATTGTTTACATGAAGAAAACACAGTGCATGTAGGGGTACGGCCATGGACGTAAATTTCATTTAACAGTAGGGGGGGGGACAATGAATATAAAATTTCTCATGAGCAATTTTTGAAGGGGGACACAAATAATACAGTCAAACTGTACTTACAGTATAAAGACACGGTGTCCCAACAGTGAAAAACTTTGTTTCTATCATTATTATTGTAGCATGGAGACTGCGTCAGTTACAATGGTAATTCAAACTGCTTTACATAAATAAAGTAAAAATATAATAAATAAAAAAAATAACCAGAACAATAAAAACAAGGAATTAAAAAAGGGTTTAACATTTTATTTACAAATGAAGACATTTAAGAACAGAATAGAAACTGATTATAAAAATACAGTGTGGTCAGTTCGACTGTAGCACAGTGATCATTTAGTAAATGCACAGATAAACAATATGCTAATTGTGTGTTAATGTTAACATTATACCAAGTCGTCCCAAATAAAACACTGCATGTGAAACAGCTTTGGTGTGTTAGTGTCAGTGCACTATGCTACAAGCTATTGTAAACAAGCTAACGTTCACTAGATAAGTGATATTTTAATCTCTAATAGAGCAGATTCATGGAAAATTACATCCGAAATCAGCATTTTTGCCGCAACTAATTTATGAATGAGTCTGCATCAACTACATTAAAGAGAATCGCTTTATTTAAGGTGAATAAAATCCTTTAGTTAATGGAGTTGAACATTAATTGAGGCGCAGACACACACCTGACTCGTGTGTGTAGAGAAGGTGAGATGAACTGGGAAAGCAGGCAGTGGGTCAAACCACTGTGAGGAAGGAGAGTGGGGAACTCAACTGTTTCTAAATGCATTTTTGCGTAGTTTTTTTTTTTACTTAAACAATTATTTTAGGTATACATACATATATTTTTCATATAATAGAGAATACATATAATAGAGAGTGTGATTTTTTTATATTTTTTGGGGATTCAGGATTTACGCCCATGGGTGGTCAGAATGTTTCTACTCTGTTCCTGGGTTAGTTTCAGGGGTTCACCTCAGTCAGCTTCATCTGGTCATTTATGATTCTACAACATTCATATAGTCACTCGGGTCAACTTCCGGATTGTGTGTAATCTTCCCTCTGTAATCTGTACATGCGCAGTGTGTGTGTGTGTGTGTGTGTGTGTGTGTGTGTGTGTGTGTGTGAGAGAGAGAGAGATAAAGAGAATGAGAGAAAGAAAGTGAGTGACATGATGATGTCACAGGCAGAGGGCGGGGCATCTAGGTGTGATGTCACAGTGTGACGCGTCTATATAATTCAAAGCGTGCTTTTGTTTCTTATTTGTGAATTTACCAATTGTAAGTAAAGAGACACTAAAATTGACAACCACCAAACAAACAAACAGCAGCAAGAAGCAGCAGCGATTAGCAGCAACTAAAAAAACATTACAAATTCTCTTCTATTGAACATTTCTTTATACAGGTACCTGGTAAGTCGTCTAAATAATTATGGTAGAATATTGTAGATTATTTAGTAGAAGACTCGAAAAGTACAAAGTCATTATTTAGCGACATTAGCATGGGTAACTAGCCGGCTAGCTAAGCTTAGCTTTTATAGTTTAGCTTTTTATATTAATCCAACAAATTGACCTAATATTTAATATAGAACCTATTAGATACAATTAATATAAATTTTCTCATGACAATTTTTGAAGGGGGACACAAATAATACAGTCAAATTGTACTTACAGTATAAAGACACAGTGTCCCCACAATGAAAAACTTTGTTTCTATCATTATTATTGTAGCATGGAGACTGCGTCAATTACAACGGTAATTCAAACTGCTTTACATAAATAAAGTTCTTTGATTATATCGTATATAAATCATGTTGTTGTTGTGTGTATTTTATGCTGTGTGCAGGAACATGGCAGCTGGTGAACAAAGGTGGCTGCTGCAAGGTATGCGTCTGCATCAAGGCACGTGTGCGTACATCGAAGCATGTGCTGAGGGGTATCACTTCAACTTTGTCACCTCTAGACCTACCTGCGATGCTTGTTTTTTCCTTGTTCTTCAAAAGCACTGCCTGTGGTGCCTGGAGCAGCCCACCTGTCCTTTAGGTGAACGGTGCCATCATTTACCCCGTAAATGGTTCAGGTTTCCTCCGGAAAAGGACGAATTCGTTTGGGAAACTGATGCGGACCCGCTCAGACCGGTGATGGACATTCTGCACCACGCTGACATGTTCTCCCCAGATGGAATGTGGCTAGATTCCATCCAGAACTCTGTCTATGATCTTCCTGCAGGACTTCAGCTGATCACCCGTATCTTTCATGTGCGTAGGGCTATTACCCTTGCCCAATCGTTTGGAGTTCCTGCCCGCTCGCTGGTTGCTCCGAGAACTCACAGATTTCTGTTCACGGAATTCGTCATGCAAAGCACCTTTGTAACGTACTACACCATCACCTTCTGTGGCTATGTTCTATGGACAACTGAACCAGCGAAACATCGTGATTGGAATTGTCGTCCTATCCTTTGTCACAAATGTCACACAATGGGAACAGACTCAATGGTATTCTCATCGAGACGTCACGGTGGTGATTTGAGGATTCACGATGCGGTGTGGTCTGCACTGAAGTCTCACAGTTCTATATCTGCTCTTTTGCCGGACTGGGTCAGACGACTATCACCCATTCCAGTAAAAAAAACAAAAAAAAAAAAAACAAGAGAAAAAAAAAGGCAAGTGAATCTGGACATCAAGGACAGGAACTGAAAGCTAAACCTCTCCATGTCCAATAATAATTAATAAAATCAATAAAAATATGAAATCACTTGTTTATTGAAGTGTTCGACATCATTTAAATTCTGATTCTAAATCTGTGTTTTTCAACTGGAGGATGCTGTTAAGCTAAATAAATAAAATCCACATGATAAGTTAAACCATGATTTTTGTCTTCCTTACAAACGCCGTATGACCTCCTCATGGAGTCTTCCACCAGTTTATATCCCTCTTGTGGGGCAGGGGGCTGTGGCTCGGGGTCATAATGCTGAGGGGGAGGGAGGTCAGGAGGGAGAGGGAAACTGGTCCTCAGTGCCACATTGTGCAAAACACCACACACCCTGATAATCTTACACACATTTTCCGGGTGGTATAGAAGTCTTCCACCTGAGACATCCAGAGCTCCACATCTGCATTTAAGGAGGTGAGGAGCGTCTGAGGGGTGAAGCCTCTGTCACCTGTCATATTATAGACTACATCAGGACAATGTTTACAATTTCTACATGTTGTTAAAGTCACCAAGAAGCCAGTCATCACGTCCTGCAGCTGCCTGTAGTCTGTTCCCTACACTGCTATGTGTCAGGATAAAGGAATCATGTGCTGCAGCAGGTCAGTGTGCCACAGTGAAGGGAAACCTGATGTATCGACTACCCACCTTAATAATAACATCCAAAATGACAGGCATTATGACACTCAGGGGCAGATACCAGACCTATAGCATGAGATTTAATAGAATTATATTATATCTAAAGAAGGTCTTTGTGAAAAAGTTAATTATATATAATATTTATATAAAGTATTTCCCTGTCTGCCATTTCCCACTAGAAACAACCTGTTGTAATTAACCCCAGAGTGGTGAGGACCTGTATTTGGACGGAGATGGCATGGTTCTGGTGTGTTTCCCTCTGTAGTACTGGACCCAGTTCAGCACATAGATCCAGGAGCACAGCTGTAGGAATCTAAATCAGCTTATTATCCAGTCATCATCATGGGCCAGGAAATCATCAAGGTTCCTGGAAACTCTTTTTCTCCTTAATCTTTCATTGGCACCACAGCATTTATGATTTATTCCAGCTCATTATGGAAAGATAAAATAAACTGATATTTGGTCCTGTGCCATGAACATAAAAGCAATAATAGCTACAGAAAACCTCCTGCTTCCCTCTGTAGCGGGTATTTAAATCCAATTTAAAATGCTTTCAGTGATTCTACATTCTGTTTATATGAAGTGTTTTCACAGTTTGCATGTTAATTGGCTGTATGGTGCATTTAAGTGCATGTGAATTATGTGAATTTATGAATCACATCTGACTGGAAAAGACAACTGTCCAAATACTTTTGACCACACAGTGTGTATCAGCTGAAAAGCAGCAACGGATCAGTCGGCGTTTCACTGGGATTCAACTCTGAAATATAACTTTTGATTTTTATTATATGAAATATTTTATATTATATATTTGATAGTATTCAAATTATTATTATACAGTCTCCTCCAAGCAGCTCGTCCCCTGTGAGGACTAAGTCTCCTCCAAGCAGCTCGTCCCCTGTGAGGACTCGGTCTCTTCCAAGCAGCTCGTCCCCTGTGAGGACTCAGTCTCCTCCAAGCAGCTCGTCCCCTGTGAGAACTCAGTCTCCTCCAAGCAGCTCGTCCCCTGTGAGGACTCAGTCTCCTCCAAGCAGCTTGTCTCCTACCAGTCATGAGCCTCACATAGAGATAAATACAGAGCACATAGTGTTTGAACAGCTTTATGTTATAGGTTACAGAGGGATTTCTGTCCAACACCAGGGGATCAGGAGGAGAAAGTAAAAGATGAAGAGATCAAGAGGAAGAAGATGAAGAGAAGATGTTATGGACTCGTCTCTGAGTAACAGTTTAAAGTCTCATCTCACTCGTTCCTGTTCAGTATCTCACCTCAGGCCTGGGGATATCAAAGATTCCTGTAGATGATGTGTTGTGTATACAGTAGAACATCAGCTGTAGGAGAACCAGGGAATAATTGACTAAACAAGGATTTGAATATCAAGATTTAGCAGAAAGGAGAAAGTTGTTTTTGCTGATAACTGATCAAATGTTACACTAGGGCACTTTGTATTTGTGGAAGTGGTGTTAATCTCACGTGTAAACATTTGAATTGTTTTATGCCTCGTTAGTCTTAAAACTAACATTTATAGAACTGACTAATAGAAAGTGTTTTTTTTCATGGATCACCTCAAATCAGTGTTACATTCATTGTGTGTGTATAATGATGGCATGTCAGCTATAAGGGTGATGGAGGAAAAGTCAAATGAAGTTTGTCACTTTTTTGTTTCTTGTCATTATTTGTTGTCCTCCCCATGTGCTGCTGTACACAGGTGAACAGAGACGTCCATTCACACCAAGCTTTTTACAGAAATCACCAAATCTTGATTTTATTACTGCTGAGATGATTTTATAGGAGTTTAGGTTCTTATATTAATACTGATATAAAAATCCCATATATATTATGGTGTAGTCGTGGACCAGTTGAGAAAACACTAAGTGCTTGTAAAAAGACTGGCAGCAGATCAAAATCAATCACATCTTTCATTAATGTTTTTTCTTTTTTAAATACATTTTTGGACCTGATTGTATTCAATAAAAAATATGTATTACAGTTAATTTACCTTGTGATTAATTTACCAGATTATTTTATTCTTATGATAATTTCTTGCTTACAAACGTCTTAATAAGTAGATGATTATAATTGAAGGATGAACAGAGACTATAAATACTACCATGTGTTTAAGTACAAAATCTGTTTGTGTTCAGAGAAGGTAAGTATAATGAATAATCTAAGGAAAATGAAATAAAGTCTGTTAAAAGTGCAGTGTTGTCAGGAAACAGAAGGAAGCGAGGCCAGGTAGCATGAATGAATGATTTATTTTCTAATAGCTCATAACACACATCTGACACGCGCTAATCACGTGTTCTCTCATTCTCTATTTTCAATGCACTTCTACTCCCCCTAATGGTCACTTTAAGTATAACATAACAACAGGTCACCACATGCAGTACAAACTAATTACACCTCAAATTAAACCCCACATTTTTATCAAAATCACATTCCAAACTTCAAACACGTGATTTCTATTAAATAATATAATTCTAAATATTTTAATAGCCTACTGTGTCTCAACAGAGGAGGCTACAGGAACTCGTGAAGGGTTTACAATCACATCACTTCCTTGTCTTAACGCCACCTGTTTTCAGCTTCCGCGTTTGAATAATTGAAGCCCCGCCTCTTTTGTGACATCGGCATCCCTGATTGGTCATATTTCTTGGTAAATGCACCAATGAAACGGCAGCCGGGAAGCGCTTTTATTGTCATGACAACTTTGTTGTGCTGCTGTTCAACACAAACATTTACTGACCACAGCAATGAAGCGCAAACAAACAGCTGAAATGTTTTTAATTGTTTTTAGTGATAAGCGTCAATGTTTTGAACAATCCACTCTCCAAGACACCAAAAAAGATTTTTCAGCCAGAAAGAGCGACTTTCAGAAGAAAGAAGGAGAAATAATGACAGATAATAAGACGGGTAACAGCTACAGCTGCTTCTCCTGCTGTCAACTTTATTCAACTTTATTGTCATTGTACAGAGAACAAGTACAGAGACAATGAAATATAGTTATCATTTAGTTCCTAAAACCACATTAAATATCAATCTGTCATGCAGGAAATATAAAATGATTTTGTACTGACTGAGTAATGCAGCACTTATAAAATATTTGTACTACAACATTGTGTGTGTTTAAGAATGGTGCAGTTTTGCATGACTCTGTTCTGTTCACTGTTGTAACTAGAAGTTTATAATGATTTCTGTTTAACTTAAAGTTTGTTTTTTATTTTGTAGATAAATTTAACGTTGCCAAGTGCAGAGATAAAAAAGGCAACATCAGAAGGCCAATGAATGCCTACATGGTTTGGGCGAGGAAACAGCGGCCCATCTTTTCCAAGTCCAATCCAAATAGCAGCTCTGCAGAGATCAGCATGCAGCTTGGGATCGCGTGGAACAAACTGAGTGAAGAACAGAAGAAACCCTACTACACTGAATCATGGAGGCTTAAACAGGAACACGAACAGTTGTTTCCTGGTAGGTGAACTTTCTTTATAGACAAATGGCAAAATACCAAAACAAACGCATCAATTCTGACACTTTTATTGTTTTTATGTTGCTTCTTACTCTTTAAATTCTTCTTTTCTATCATGTAGATTGGGTTTATAAACCGCTTCCAAAGAAGGGAAGGAGAAAAGGCAGTTTGCAGAGTAGTGACTCACAGAGGAGACCTGATCATCAACCAAACCACCACATAGTCATGAACATGCCAGAAGAAGTACCAGTCCATGACCTCGTGCCTGAAGTTAGTGATCAGTTCTCCGGCCTTAGCCACCAAGAACTGCTGTCTCCTAAAGACTTCTGCTTTGATCCTCCTCTTTTCCCTTCTGTTTCTGAGTCGACTTTCTGCCAGACCAAGTGAGTTAGTAAACTGCATTGGAACAGTTTCAGAAGAATGACATGCAAATGAAGTTTTACTCTGCATCTTAAATAATCACCATAATCGCCACTCATTTACTTTAATATGCAGCTAAAATTGTGCACTTCTGTTTACAGCACCTGCTATGGGTCTGACTGTACAAGCAGTGAGGTTCAGCTCGAGGACGAGGAGGAAATCACTTTGCTCAACAATGACATCTTTTCCATTTTAAATGAGGAATATGGCTTTTTTAACCAGTCTGGAGACCAGAATCATACTGAAGACCCCCACAACAGCACAGAGATCCTGGATTCTGTACCAGTGTTTGATATCGACAGCTTCGAGGATCTGTTGAAGAAACTTGAAGATATAGAAAATGATTTAGGAATAGAGGAAGATGGTGAAATACGAACGTTTCATGTACTTTAGTGTGCATGTTGTTTCACCATCTTCATTTTATATTAAATTTTATTTTAAACAACTTTTATATAAGGAAATAAAGATTTTGTATGACAATCATGTCTAATGTCTCTTCATCACAGAGAAAATTCAATCACTTCATTTTCTTTCTTGAAATCCACTTTAGTAAAGTCAGTGATGTTTGATGTCCTTAAAGAAAAGGAATTTGACAGAAACTGAAGTTGAGGTATTTTCTTGCAGCTTTAGTGCTTTGTTTAAATTAAATGTGGGGCAGAACCTGATTCACTTAAATATCTGTACTTGATAATTGAGCACATGGATTAGCACAAGAAATTCAGTGAGCATAAGTAAAATGATCATGTCGTCTCAGCTTCATCCAGAAAACCTGGAAGTTTACCAAGAAAAAGCTGTTGGTTTTATTGACATGTACACACACATTAAGACACTTTTAAGGACTCATTAGAACAATGTTTAGTGTATGAGAGAGAAAATGTCAATAAGAATTTGATTGAACGCACACACAGATGAAAATTTTTGCCTGTAGCGCCTCCTTGTTGTGGGTTATAGATTCATACTGGGACTTCAGGACACTGTGAGCCTCTCGTTCTTGCTCACGCTCCTAAAACACAGCCATGAGGAAGAGGATGAAGGATTTAGTCATTAAGGGTTTAGTCATTAATGTTCACATCCACAATGAGGCTCTACTAATATTACCTTCACCACCAGCTTGTGTGTTTAAACCTGAATAAATCCACTATTAAACCATTAAAAACATTTTAACAAGTTATCACAATTTATATTTGAGTAAATATTTGAACACTTTGTCTTTTCCTAACACTGTTTATCAGTTCATTTCTGCTGAACTGAAGCCATTTTCTTTCCTCTCAGTTTAACAGCAGTTACTGAAGCACACAGAGGAACAACTCAGTCATACACTAGGACACATTTCACTACCACATTTATACCTGTTTTACATCTTTATTATTTCCTATAGTGTCCATTTACTGTGTAAATGTAGATCAAAATACAGAAACAACATGAAAATACAATTATTTAGCAAAATTAGCTAACTAGCCAGCTAGCTATTTTAGCTTTAATAGTTTTCCTTCTCAGTCTAAATATCAGATTTGTAGTGAACTATAAGTAAACTCTTGGTATCTATAAGTTTATT
The DNA here is from genome assembly GCF_014805685.1 of Silurus meridionalis. Lineage (NCBI taxonomy): Eukaryota > Metazoa > Chordata > Actinopteri > Siluriformes > Siluridae > Silurus > Silurus meridionalis. The sequence continues at coordinate 903,987 of NC_060887.1, read as the reverse complement.
GGTCTCCTACACCATTAGCTGAAAGGTCCATTTCTGCTCACTGCAACATTTATGGAAATAAATGATAGATAGATAGATAGATAGATAGATAGATAGATAGATAGATAGATAGATAGATAGATAGATAGATAGATAGATAGATAGATAGATAGATAGATAGAGATTTATTGTAATTGCATTGTACAGGTACACAGCAATGAAATGCCGTTTGGCATTAACTAGAAGTGCAAAATGTAGCTATCGTGCAAAAGGGCAGATAAATATATGTAATATTTACAGCAAGTGATAAATATGTAAACATATGTACAGTGGATAAATATAAAGGCAGTAACAGTGCAGAGATGTGTGGACATCATTAAGAAGTACAGGATGGATCTAAGTCTATGGCATTGAAGAGTAATGTGCAGAAGTGAAGATTACAAGATTATGGCATTTAAGAATTATCAAGCTAAATAACCAGTCTATAATTTTGTCAAATTTATTTACTTTTCCTGCAAGTCTGTGATCTTTATGCTAATGATCAGGAGTAAACACAAAATGAGGAACATCGCTTTTCCCCTCTTCACTCCGGTACCGATGGTCCTGATCACCTTTCCACCTGTTTGGGGATTTTATGGGTGACTTGTTTCTCAATAATAATAATTATAATAATAATAAATGATAAACTCTGTGTTTTAAAGAGAATAAAATCCATAAAGCTCGGAAACTCACCGTTCAGGGGCCGTACAGTTCACTTCATCCCGACAGAGGGTCTTCATCCTCCACCTGGAACACGGCGTCTCTCGGAGCTACAGGAGGAAAATCAAGCGATGCTGAGGAAAGAAAAGTCCAAACAAATAAAATCAAATAAATAATATAAATATTTCATATAATAAAAATTATTATATGTATATCTTTTCAGCTGATACACACTGTGTGGTCAAAAGTATTTGGACACTTGTCTTTTCCAGCCAGATGTGATTCATAAATTCACCTAAAATGCTCTTAAATGCACCATACAGCCAATTAACATGCAAACTGTTGAAACACTTCATATAAACAGAATGTAGAATCACTGAAAGGATTTTAAATGGGATTTAAATACCCGCTACAGAGGGAAGCAGGAGCTTTTCTGTAGCTATTATTGCTATGTTCATGCCACAGGACCAAATATCCGTTTATCTTTCCATAATGAGCTGGAATAAATCATAAATGCTGTGGTGACCCCCGTGTGTAATGCTGCATGATGGCACTGCTGGAGGATTACACCAATGGAAGATTAAGGAGAAAAGAGTCTCCAGGGACCATGATGATTTCTTGGCCCATGATGATGACTGGATAATAAGCTGATTTAGATTCCTACAGCTGTGCTCCTGGATCTATGTGCTGAATTGGGTCCAGTACTACAGAGGGCAACAGGTTGTTTTTAGTGGGAAATGTCTTGATTCATAATATGATGTGTATATATATATATATATATATATATATATATATATATATATATATATATATATATATATATATATATATATATATAAAATATGATATGATGTACCTGTTCCAGACTGTGCTGTAGACTACAACAGGTTCATACAAATTATTCAGTCATGTAAATTCAGCTTGATTATATTTCATATATGATGAAACTCAAAACATCAGTGCTTATGCTCCACAAGTTGGTTGTGAGATGGAGGAGAAGGAAAAATTCTGGAGTGAGTTATATAGAGTGGTAGAAGGTGTTCCTAGGAATAAAAGATTGGTGATTGGGGCAGATTTAATGGGCATGTAGGTGAAGAGAACAGTGGTGATGAGGAGGTGATGGGTAGGTATGGCTTTAACCTCTCAGTCGTCGGAGTTGCGCCAGCGCAACTGATATCCCATTGTTCTCAGGTGTTAATGTTTAGCAATAGATCCCACTACATGCCCTGAGAGATGGTGGTGCCCAGGAACCTGAATGACTCCACTGCTGCCATAGTGCTGTTCATTATGGTGAGTGGGGGAGGCAGGGGTTTCTCCTAAAATCCACAATCATCTCCACTGTTTTGAGCGTGTTAAGCTCCAGGTTTTTATGACTGCACCATGTCTCTCAGGCCTTTCTTCACTGAAGCAGGGTCGTTGGCTGAAAACTGATTCTACAGCTATTTAGAGTAGCTCCTCTTAGCCACTCTATTAGGATCAATGATGAGGATTAATCTTCCTCATATTAATGAATTAATCATGTACTACAGTATTTGAAAATAACTTGAAATCCTGTCAACCGAGAACAGAAAGTTGTGGGTACATTGGGAACTCAAAACTCAAAAGTCTCCCAAAACTGGAAAGTTGCAATCTGGAAACATATGCAGGTGCAGGTGATTGTGTGGATCCATAGGGTAGTGGTCATCACATCTGCTTTACACACAGAAGGTTCTTCTGCGACCCCCAGTGGAACCATGCAGCTAGCAAACATGAATGAGGTTTATGTATTTGTCACAAATTGTTACTTAATCCTGGTAATAAATAAACAACTTTTGGTGTTTCTGCATTGTGCTTGTAACAGAAATGGGTGCATTTCTGAAAAGTGATTTCGAGTTAACAGATGAGCACATTGGTAGAATATGTAATGTCATGAAGGAATCTGACCTATTTAGCATTAGTCATGAAGGACCAATGAGAACCAATTTTTCAAGAACAAAGGCTTTTTAAAAAATGTTCAGATACACAGAACCTGTAAAGTTATACTTAGGAATAGATGAAACAAGGTCACAGAGGTTTGCCTACTATGTTCCGTTGAAAGACACTTTGAGATGTTTATTGGAGTCTGACTTATGGCGGAATTGTGCTGCACAGGATAAATGCTTACCGTGCACTGATGTTCTTTGTGATGTCAGTGATGGTCAGGTATACAAAACCAATGAGTTATTTTCTCAAAACCCATCATGTCTCAAAATAATTCTATATCAAGATTCTTTTGAGGTGGTGAACCCATTAGGTTCAGCAAAAAGCAAGCACAAAGTTCTAGCTGTATATCTGTCTCTGGCTAATTTACCACCTCATATAAGATCAAGTACAGACCACATGTCACTTGTAATGCTTTGTCGAGAAAAATACTTCAAACACTTTGGACATGACAAAGTTTTCTCAAGGCTAATTGCAGACTTGAAAGACCTGGAAGACAATGGAATAACTGTGGCAGAGGAAAACATTAAAGGGACAGTTTTTTGCATTGCAGGGGACAATTTTGGGGTCTCATAGTATCGGTGGATTCACAGAAAATTTTAGTGTTTCTGAATATTTCTGCAGGTATTGCCGGATATCACGAAGGGATTTTCAAACAGATCCAAATGCATGTGGGCCT
>NC_060887.1:867221-900571 GCF_014805685.1 Silurus meridionalis | reverse complement strand
TTGACCGGAACACAGTGTGTGTTTAGTAAAGTTTTGTAGGACATTATGAGGACAGTATGACTTACGCTGTAGATGGAACCACTGCATGTTCCTGGATGGATGGAGGTAGGGCTTGGTGTGGCGGCTGCTCCCTGTCCACTGCTCAGCCATAGTGATACACAGTGACCTCCTGCTCACCAGCTTTCCATTCAACTCTCTGACATGCTCTCTGGCATTAGTGTCTTCATCCAGAGAGGAATATCAGACAAATCCAAAGCCTTTGGACCGTCCATTGTGCAGTACCACCTGTAGAAGTGAGTGAGGAGATACAGAAAGCAAAAACATGAGCATTACATCACTCTCATGTAGAAAACCATGAGAAATAACAAGCACTGTCTGTATCCCATAATATAAACAGAACAGCGGTGTTCTTTTATCATCAACGCTCTGGTCTCACTGGTGAATGAACAATGAAGCACTTTTATTTAAAGGTCATTTTCTGAGAGCAGAAACTTGCTGCAAGTGTACACTGGTTCTGGTATAATAGAGGATCTAATCCTAATTCCTACAGAAAACAGAACAAATTCAGCATCCAATGTTTGAGTGCATGTGTGTGTTTGCATTGCTGACTTTAATAATACACACTGATCAATCACTCAGTATTAAACCAATTATTACATGTGACCAAACACAGCTGTGACCAAAACCTGCTCCAGATCATGAAGGTCTCTATAAAACACACTGGAAATAGAATCAGAATAGTTCCTGTGTGTCCAGTCTGAGAGGCTGCGGTGTGAATCCCCTGTTCCACTGCTGCTGGTTTTCTTTTCCAGGAACTGGAACATCTGTAGATGCAGACAATCATCTCATGTTAGCATCCAATCAGAAGGTAAATGTTGCTAACATGAAAAGTTATCTTCTGTTTTAAATCTTTAACTGCACTTAACACAAAACTAATCGGACGGCTTTGACTCACTCTGTGGATTGATGTTCTTGTTGGCGTTGGGTCTTGGGTCTGGGCAGGGTTTTGAAGGCGAGATGGTTTCTACCCTCATGCCGTGACTTCGTCCCTGGGTGGTCTGAGAGGGACTTAAGTACACAGTCCTGCTGCCCAGCACCCTGCCGTTCATCTCCACGATGTCTACTCGAGCCTCATCAGGACATGAAAACGTCACATACCCGAAGCCTTTTGAGCGTCCGTTCTCCATCATGACCTGTACGGGACAGCGAGCAGAAACACAAAGCAAAGAGTGCACATCAAACGTGTTAAAGGTTCACAATATCAGAGCTCTCCACATTCAGAAAATACTCCAGCTGAGTACAGGGAGGAAACCCCAAGTTACTGAGAACGAAGGAAAATGTAAGGATCAGTAGTTATAAATGACGTGTGCAGTGAGGACAGTCCCAAATCTCAGGAACGCTTCATACACGTCCTTCATCCACAATACAGTCCAGATTTCTCAGCAGCAGTGTGACTGTCTACAGAACAACAACATCCAGTGTGTTCATCACTTTATTTACATTTCTTTAGGATAAAAAAAACAGGAAACATTCAGCATTAGACTTTTGAGTAAGTTGTGCTGTGTGATTCGTGATAATCAGATTTATGGTGAGACATAAACACCTTCAACAAAGTCAGACTCATAAATAATATTTTACCTGATTATCTACACACAGTTATACATTTTCTCACATTCTCTAAAGTCTCCAAAAGTCCAAAGGACTTCAGTCTGTTCTTTTTGATCCTCCACCTTCTGCTCCTCAACTTCTGCTTCTCCACCTTCTGCTCCTTCACCTCTAAAGAAGTGTCAGATAGAGATGGGTTATATATAACATTCAACATGCGCCCAATATTACAAGAAGAGTATCTGTTCTTGATGAAGACTGTTTGTTCAGGTGAAATAACACAAGGCAGAACTTTCTCCAGACGGCAGGTCAGAGTTTTTGCTAAGATTTTCGTATCCTGGTCCAGGTGATTTACCAGAAGGCAGACTTGCTAAGGCTATTTCTGTATCAGATATAAACTCATCCAATTGTAATGCTGTACCTACACTTATTGTAGGAATACATACATTTTGAAAAAGGCCTCTAATGTTGAAGTGTCAGCAGATAAAGGAGCAGTATATAGTGATTTATAACATTGGAGGAAACAGTCATTGATTGTTAATACTGGAGTGTAGTGGTCATCATGTCTGTTTTACATGCAGAAGGTCTTGGGTTTGACCCACAGTGGAGATATGCTCTTGAGCCATTTTGGAATGTTTTTTCTCCATTACTGATAAAAGCACAATGCAGAAACATGCTGTTTATTTATTTTTAGGATTGAGTAACAATTTGTAATATATAAACCTTATTCATGTTTACAACCTGCATGGTCCCACTGGGAGTTGAACCCAGAACCTTCTGCATGTAAAGCAGATGTGATGACCCCTAACCTATGGATCCACACAATTACCTGCACAGCATAAATAAGCATAAATAATGATTAGGTAACATGTTTTCAGATTGCAACAATCCAGTTTTGGGAAACTCAATGTACCCTCAGCTTTCTATTCTCAGTTAAGTTATTTTCAAATACAGTAGTACATGATTAATTCATTAATATGAAGAAGATTAATCCTCATCATTGATCCTCATAGAGTGGCTGAGGAGCTACTCTAAAAGCTGTAAAATCAGTTTTCAGCCAACGACCCTGCTTCAGTGAAGAAAGACCTGAGAGACATGGTGCAGTCATAAAACCTGGAGCTTAACACGCTCAATACAGTGGAGATGATTGTGGATTTTAGGAGAAACCCCCCTGCTCACCCCCAACTCACCATCATGAACAGCACTATGGCAGCAGTGGAGTCATTTAGGTTCCTGGGCACCACCATCTCTCCAAACAGGAGTTGCTTTAATAACTGTCTGGTTCTGCTCAGCTGTAAAATCAGACACACATGTCTGACATTCTCCTTCTCTCAGGACGCACTACGCTCCAAACTCTTCTCAACCTGCTCCCTACTCTCACCACAAATCACAATACTGTCGGCAAACATCATAGTCCACGGAGAGACTCCTGTCTGACCTCGTCCTTATGTGCCTCTGCATGCTTTATTACGCTCTTCATTAGCGTTGAAGACATCCGATTACTCCTCCAATCCTTTAGTTCTACAAAGCCTTAAAATCTGGAAACAATTTAGAAAACATTTTGATTTCCAGGCAGCATCAGGTCTGTCTCCTATATATAAAAACCCCTCCTTTCTACCCTCTATTTCGGACAGATCCTTTGCACTGTGGTTTAGAAGGGGCATTGTAAACATTAATGATCTTTTTCAGGAGAATACATTTGTCACTTTTTCCTACCTGTCAGAAAAATTCAACCTCCATAAAACTCATTTTTTCCGATATCTCCAAATTCGTGATTTTGTAAGGAACACATCCTCTCATTTCCTGCACCCACCTCCTAAACAAGAGATTGATCGAGTTTTAGAAACAAAACTTTGTAAGGGTACTGTCTCTTATATTTATAAAACTATTTTTTTATTCGTTGTTCATTCGGGCTCTTCATCGCTTTCTAAAATAAAGAGTAACTGGGAATCGGACCTTAATTATAATTTCACGGATGAGGAATGGTCCAAGGCTCTTGGTCGTGTACATTCCTCCTCTATATGCGCCCGTCATTCGTTAATCCAGTTTAAATTGTTGCATAGAGTGTATTGGACAAAGACCAAACTATCTAAAATTAACCCTGGTTTGGATCCAACTTGTGATCGGTGTCGGCTCGCTACTCTTTATCATACTTTTGGCTTTGCCCAGCCTTGACCTCTTTCTGGACATCAATTTTTAAATCAATCTCTGAACACTTCATTTTAGATATTAAACCTTGTCCCCTAATAGCATTATTTGGACTCAACCCCACAAATCCCTCCTTGTCCTCCTTACAATCAAACATGCTCGCCTTTTGTTTAATAGTAGCAAAGAGACTTATATTACTGAACTGGAAGAATCCTCACCCACCCAGTTCTTCTCATTAGATACATGACCTGTCTCAGTTTATTCAAATAGAAAAGATCAGATTTACATTACTTGGTATTACGGAAAAGTTTTACACCACCTGGCAACCATTCTTATCATATTTAAGAGAAAGAGGAATGGGAAAAAAAATAATAAAATCCTGTTCTCTTTGTTTGGACTTCTTGAGCTCTTCCCCTTGTCCCTGACTTCTTGGTAGATGTAGAAAGAAGAAAGGAAAACATATATCCTATGAGAGTGTTAATGTATTTAGGTGCAAATCTTTTGGGGTGTTTTTTTTTGTTTGTTTTGTTTTGTGTTGTTCTTTCTGCTGTTATTTCCTTTTCTTTCTTTCTTTCTTTCTTTCTTTCTTTCTTTCTTTCTTTCTCCTGTTCTTGATGCTCACATTCATAATTGTGATTGTGGTATAACTTGTTGTTGGACTAAATTAACCACTGTTCCATTGTCTTTCTCACCTAAGTGTCTTTCTGTCTGAAGTGCATCAATAAAAAAAAAAGAGTTGACCTCGTCCGTTAACCTGTCCAAAACTGAAAAGGGCTCAGAGCCGATCATTGATGCACTTCACTGCTGTCACACATGTCCTGCATCACCCTCACACATGTCCTGCATCACCGTCACATACTTCTCAGACACACCAGACTTCCTGATACAATACCACGACTCCTCTCTTGACCTTCTCTATGTTCCTCCATCAACAATCTCAAAGCAAATAATGATAGAATTGAGAATTGAAAATGTAAGATGAGATCAATTTCCATTAGTCCTCGTGTAATAGTGTATATTTAGTTAGATACCCACAAGGTAAAGTATTTAACTGTAGACAAACCACACACTCTATATCTATTGTACAACACAGTGGCGTTGCAATGCAACGCATACGAGGCACAATAACACATGTGACGTCACAGTGCGCTGCGTGTTTAAAAGCGAACACGCGCACCGAACCGCGATTCATTTCAGAAGAAACACACTTGCGGTAAGTTTACAAGTTCATGTTCACGAACCTGATCTTTAGTGTCACCGATTTCATGAATGATCCTCGCTAGTCACCCGTTAGTCACGTGTGCACTCACAACTTCCGGGAAGCACGCTCTAGCTAGCATGAAACATATCAATAAACTTCCAACATCGTCATAATATGTAACACCATTACTACATTATTCTCACAAATACCTTTAAAGGCTGTAAGCAGTTGAGTAAACACGTCCCATCGTCATTCATAAAAACCGAACCGCAAAACTTCATTCTGGAGCTGAGCGGGCGTGCGCCACGCCCCCAGACCACGCCCCCTCCAGACACCACGCCCCCTTTTCATGAAAACCTACACATCATTATATTTCTAATAGTCACCTTGTGGATAATCTGCACACAAAAAAAGGAGAAAATACACTTTAGAAACACTGAGCATGATCGCATACATGTGATTGTCATAAAAATTAAAATACTGGAGGATTTGTGATTAAAACTGTTTTCTGTTTTCCAGATTCATCAAACTCTAGAAGTAAAACTAGAAAAGATCTACAGAAATGGAAAAGACACGCACAAGCCAGTCTGAGCTTCAGCCTTTGAAGACTCTAAAGATGCAGAATATCAGAACTCACAAGTATGTTTTTTTTTGTTGTTGTTGCTGTTTATATTTTATCCCAAAACTCAGTTGAATTCTCTATTCTGATTGGCTCGAAGCGCTTATTTTAACACACATCATTTTATAGTAAACATCGTACACAGAGAATGAAGGAAGGGGTAGCACAGTGGTTAAAATGGTCTAATCAGAAGGCCGTGAGTTCAAATTCCGCATCGATGGGCCCTTGAGCGAGGCCCTCAACTTCTCAATTGTTTAAATGAGATAATTGTTGCTCTAGATTCTGTAGGTATTCTGTAATTGTATGCTACACACATATAACCTAGGGAATTGTTTGTTTACTTAATTTTTTTCCTTTTTTTAATCAAAATGCTTATATTGAAACTAATATCTAATAATGTGTTCATAATAATAATAATAATAATAATAATAATAATAATAATTTTAGTAACAGTGTAACACTAACTATAACAATTATTTTGTGTCATTTTCAATGGGAAAAAAAATTGCAGCTTTAATATAATAATATAATAATATATTCAATTCTTTTCTTCTTTCCTACAGAAATGACAGTGTTGAAAAACAGCTTTTGGAACTTAAAGGTGTGTAAGAAAGTACAAGTTGATTATTACTGCATGATTCAGTTTTATTAAAATAAACATATAATGTGATAATGTGATCTGAGCACCTTTTCATTTCATTTTTGAAATTATTTCACAGAAGCGAACACCAAACAAAATCTTGAAATCCATGTCCTGAAATGCAAAATCAGCAGCTTTGAGAAAAGCTTTTGCTTAATGGAGGTACTTTCTTTTTTCATTTTTAAATGCAAACATCATTGAACTTTTAGTGAGAATTGTGACTAAATAAAACTGTAATTGTTTTGATCCTCAACAGGAAAAACTCTTCAAACAGGGAAATGAGTTGAACAAAGGTAACACTGAAATCTCTCTGAGTTTCTGTAGATGTTGATGTAGAAGGTATTTGCTTTGACTGTAATAAATTGTTTGTCATTACAGAGAAAAAGTGCTCCTCCACGCAGACTGAGAACGAGCAGGAAGCTGACAAAGGTATTTAGATGTGACATGTTATAAACTATTTTCTAGAGGAGATACAGATTTATATAAACATGTGCTAAAGCTATTTGTACATTTCCCTCAAATGATCAGATGATCAGATTGAAAGTTATATTCATTATGCAGAAATCAAACACGCAGCTTTGTTTTATTGTTTATTTTATTGTACATGTTTTATTTTATATTCATACAGACCCAAAGCCCACAGCAAAGAGAACTGGATCAGACATGTCACCACCCAGGAAAGCTCAAAAGCCTCGACTTGATGCTGCTTCACCTGATCCTACAAACACAACACACACAACACAATCTCTCCTGTACAGTGCGTTAGAAACACTACAAAAGTCCTGTTCTGATACAGACAGGATTCATGCACTTACAGGAACAAGTGAACTTCCTGTTCTGAGAGATGAAGAGAAACGCGTCATTTCTGTGTTTTGTGCAAACGAGGTCAGTTCAGTGCATGCGATTTAAACACTTTATTCTTTAGCTGTGGATTTGAGTTTCTCATATTTCAAAGTCGATCTATAATTCACTGGTCCTGATGTTCTTAAATTGAACAGTAGATATGATTGATCGAATATTGAATCTAGATTTTGGTTTATTGTTGTACATATCGAATGATCGTTTTCTTCCGTCTCATTTAGTGCTTAGTAGAGACGTTTCTCTCTGTGATTTTGAAGAAGATCAAGGCAGAGAGAGGGTTTATGGGACATGATCTCCTGCAGTCTCTCTGTAGGGTTTATGTAGGCGTGTGTCAACAGAGAGGAGACTCTCACAAAGCACATGGTCTCGCCTACAGACTCCTTAAAGAAGGTGAGATTATACTGATATTTCATTATTTATCTACTAAAAATGGACACTGATACAGAGATGACAATTGTGTCTTGTATCTGGTGATGTACAGTGGATGTAAAAAGTCCACACACCCTTATGAAATTGCAGGGTATAAAAATATAAAGATGTAAACGTAAATGTCAGATTTATTACATCCTTAATTTGATCTAACACTAAACAATAAATAAAAAATTTAAAAAATTCATAGGTTTTTTTTGTTCACAATGGGTTCTGGGCTCTGGCTGGAACATTCCAGAACTTTAATTATCCTTTCCTGAAGCCATGTCTTTGGTAAATTCGAAGTGTGAACTTCCTCAGCATTTTTTCAGCATTTTGACCAGCAGCCTCAAAGCATTATGTCACCGCCACCATGCTTTACAGACATTATGGTGTTTTTCCACAGGGTTTTGGGTGACTGAATAAATATTTTGTCTCCATCTTGAATTTCCAAAACCCGCAATTTCATACAGGCGTGTTGACGCTTTTCTATGCAACGTCTTTCTTTTTATACAGTGTATTTACGTCCTGTTGTCTTGTTGCTTTGCAGACTTTCTTGAAGCCCCCCAAGTGATTATGGGCATGGTGACAGCATGGCCAAGTATTTTATCCCATGACAGCTCTTTATGCCGAGCGATTCACATAGTGAGCAACCGGAAAGCAAGAGGAAAGATATTTCACTTCCTCAACAAGTATCTGCCCTGGAATGAGGTAAGAAGCTGATCCTCAGTGTTCCTCTCAGTGGCATTGTCTTTTTTTCAATTGGACTTTATCATGTATTTTACTGCCTTCTTATTCTAACTTTGATTTCCAAGTATCAGTGTAATCTAGTGGGACAAATTCCTTATAAATTCATGTTGTCACTACAATATTGTAACTATTGCTTTATTGCACAGCGAGTTTAAGAAAAGATTATATTTTCTATATTGTATTTTCTCCCAGGAGCCTCCAGGAAACATCCACAATGCTATCACCAGCACCCTGAAGTCTTTTCTGGAAGACAGCAGTCTGAGGTTCCTGGAGAACAGCTGGTATGGTTTTAATCTCTGCCCTGCTACCTGGAACTACATCTTCAGCCTGGATCTTCTGTGTGCACAACTGGGCTGGACTTGGACCATTACCAATATTATATGGTACTGAATGCAAAACATCTTCAACATATTTCATTCTCAGCTTTTTAATACTTGAACTTTTGGTTTAGAAATGACCGATTATTTTTCTATAACATCAGTGCTGAGAGGATTTCAGCTGTAAAGTTATTATTTAGGCGCCATTTTTATATCTTATCTTTAATACAATAAGATCTCACAGGGAAAAATTGGGTAATTGTTGATATGGTGATGTTTTGTGAGGAAATGTTTATTGTGCATTTATAAATGAAGTTTCCAGGATCAGTGTTCAGACAGTCAGAGAGAATTCTGTAACTTTAGCTGTAAGTATTTCACCATGAGAGGGTCTTTTTTCAGGAAGTGGTAGCTCAGTGGTGAAGGCTCTGGATTACTGATCGGAAGGTCGGGGGTTCAAGCCCCAGGATCACCAAGTACCACTCTTAGGCCCTTGAGCAAGACCCTTAATTTTCTGTGCTCCAGGGGTGCTGTAGTCATGGCTGATCCAGTGCTCTGCCCCCGGCTTTCTCAGTGGTGTAAAGTACATTATAAAGCATCATTACCTTTAGGACCTAGTTCTCATTCCTGACTTTTTCCATTAAGGGTCAAAGTTCTAGTGGTTGTTTGCAAGTTCCCATTTTTGTATAAACTCATAATTGATCGTAAAACCACAATGGCTGCTCCAATACCACTACAAAGACCCTCAACATATTCATTTCTCCTCTTTTTTATTTACTAGGAAGGATCTTTGGCTGATCCTGAACACTTGGCTGAGGCAAGCAAGAACAGAGCAAACACCGTTCCGAGACGTCTGTGTAGCAGCAGTTTTAAGGCTACTTGGTAAGTTTACTGTCAATCCTGTTTCGGAGCATCATCTCAGATTATTCCTGGATTCTTCATCTTTTCACTCGTGGTTTTTGTCCTTCTCAAACAGGGCGACTTGGTCAACTAGGACTTAAGGAGAACATGCTAACGTCACTCGAAAACCTGGCAAGAAGCATCAATCAGTTTGGAATGCAAAGCTTCTCAAAAGGTATTTCTGAAGCATCAAATAAAGATGTTTTTATCGATCTTAATCTTTATTCTCTGATTTTAGTTTTGTGCTTCAGCAGACCCTAATTTTGTATTGGATGTTGTGTGCAGGTATGCCATGGGAAGTGCAGCTCTCAGTCATCTATGCCATTCATGATCTGGCACCCAGCAACCCTGAAGCAGCTCTGAAGACTTTGGAATCATGGAAGAAAAACAGCACACAGCCCGTTCCCCCAGCCGTCATCAAATGCATTACGCAAATCAGCTTCCTTTGTCGTCAGACCGAGTCACAAAGATCACAGCGGTGATTTATCTCTTACATGAATAAAAAAAATGTATCTCTTACATGAACTTTGTACATGAATAAATGTCTATTAATCTATATTTATTTATAGAGCCATACAGCATTCAGTTTATTATAGTTTACATCTATGTGTAAAAAGTCTGCATACTATAGACTTCCTGACAGGAAGCAGTTATTTATGGATTTTATTACTTTACATTTTACGGCACTAGATGGCGCTGTTTCTTCAGTCTTCAGTCCAGGGTGATAAAAATAATAATTTATATGCTGAGGGATAAAGTCTTTTTTATTTATATTTGACATTTTATATTTGTAGATCATTTTTCTGGTCATTCTTACTCTTTATGAGTTAATTATACATTTATTTTTTGCAGTTTTTGTATTTCTTTAGTATTTCATTGTGACACTGTCTGGTCTTTAATGCTTTATACCAGAAAATTGAGACGCATAATATTTTTATGATATGTATTATTCTTTTTTGTTTGATGTGTTATTTGCTACATTTTTGATGTAGTAATGAATTTTTTATTATTAATTACAAAATTTGTTTTATTTGTACATTATTATAAATACTTTTTAAAAGCTTTCCCAAATGTCTTTTATTTTTCTTTTCTCATACACAGCTTTTATAGAACAACAACACAACAGACATTGTCACAAAGAAATACTAATAAAATACGTAAAGTACAAATATAAATGTGTAATTTAATTAAATGTAAAAGAGCAAAAATGTACACACAAATTATCTACAGATATAAAAAGTCATACATAAAAAGAAAATTAAGTTTACTCTTAAAATATATAATAATAATAATAATGTGTTTGTGATTCAGATTAAATAATGTCATATGAATTAGGATATGCAAATGAGCTGTGATGTCAGAAGACTTCTGATTTTTTTTTTCATTACACAACAGAAGAATTTTTGCACAAAATCTTTGCTGTTGAGAAATGTATCTAGTTCAGTTTATAATATAATGATAATTAATATAATAATAATGAATAAGAGGGTGCATAAAGTTCACCCATGTAGTTCAGCTTCAGCTATCAGTTGTAGAATCTAGTATTATAAAATATCATTTAGCAATATGCTTCAGAGAACATATAACATCGCTTATATTAGTTTAAATCCAAGCTTATAACCATTACTCAGCATTATTATAGTATATTAGTCAGAGGAAGACTGTGGTGTGAGGTTCAGGGAAGAGGTCAGACAGGGGCTCAGTGGTGGTGAAGAGGTGCTGGATGATTGTGGAACTACTGCAGAAGTGATAAGGGAGACAGTTAGAAAGGTACTTGATGTGACATCTGGAAATGGAAAGGAGGAAGCGTGGTAGTGGAATGAGGAAGTGCAGGAGAGCAGAAGGAGAAAGAGGTTGGAGAAACAGAATTGGGTTCGACAAAGTGATGAAAAAAGTAGGCAGGAGTACAAGGAGATGCAGCAGCAGGTAAAGAGGGATGTGGTGAAAGCCAAGGAAAAGGCATATGAGGAGCTGTAGGAGAAGTTGGACACTAAGGCAGAGGTGGCAAAAGTACACACATCCATTACTTAAGTAGAAGTACAGATACTCATGTTTTAAAATACTCGGGTAAAAGTTGAAGTACTGATTATACCTTTTTACTTAAGTGAAAGTAAAGAAGACTTGGCTCTGACATGTACTTCAGTAAAAAGTAGTTATTACTTCTACCTGTTTTAGCCGTTAACTGGACCTCACATCATATTACTTTTTATTTACTATGACATTATATGCCTATATATATGGCTGAGCAACCAAAGAACAGAGCAAACATGTTTAATTGTGTCACAGTATCAGGCTACTCTGGTAATAAATAATCTCATGTTTCGGAGCATCATCTCACATTATTAATTGGATCACATGTCTTTTACTGCCTTCTTATTTAACTTTGATTTCTAAGTACAGTTAATTGTAATGGATTTTAATTCTTTAGAAATTTATGTTGTATAAAATTGTAAGCTAACTTATATGCACTTTAAGAAAAATTATATTTTACATAAATATATATTTATAAGCCCAATTTTTATTTAATGCTATACCAGGTGTGCAGATCATATAGAACAGCAGCATGTTGATGATCAGGAATGTATCTGTTTTCTTAGTCATGTTCTAACCCCAAACTTACTGCCTTCTGCCTGCTGATTCTTATCTTTGTAAAGAGTGAGAGTCAGGACTTTATACACCAGTGGATTGAAAAGGCGACAGTAACAGGAAATCGGTTGTTCGGCTGAAATCAAGTGAAAATAAAGAATATATTTCACCAAATCAATGGATTAAAACTAAAGTAATGAGCCGGTTTTGAAACTGTAAGAAGTAAAAAGTACAGATATTTGTGTAAAATGTAATGAGTAAAAGTAAAACGTTGTCTGAAAAATAAATAGTGGAGTAAAATACTGAGTTACTTCCACCTCTGCCAATGACCGACACAACTATTGGAGGAGGTTCAGGATCCAGGATTGTGGTGTTAATAAATAAATCCAGGCAGTTCCATGGAAGTTCCCAATAACACAGTCCACACAGTCTTGATAAACCCTCTTCAGCTACATGTAACGACATTCCTCATTATTCTCTAAAAGTAGCATGTTCTCTTATGGGCTTCATGACCCTCTGTCCCATCCACAACTTCATCTCTTGGCTGTCTGTTCTTCTGACACATTTATTACTCTTGATAAATCAGCCTTCAAGAATAAGAGATGTTGTGCTTCATTACTGCTGATTCTAATCACACATTCAGCACTTCTCACAGTGTTAATGATCAGTGTAATTACTGTAAACATAAAATCTTTGCTGTTGAGAAATGTTCTAGTTCAGTTTATGATATAATGATAATAAATATAATAATAATGAATAAGAGGGTATAAGTTCACCCATGTAGACTTCAGCTTCAGCTATCAGTTGTAGAATCTAGTATTATAAATATCATTTAGCAATATGCTAGAGACATATATAACATCGCTATATTAGTTTAAATCCAAGCTTATAACCATTACTCAGCATTATTATAGTATATTAGTCAGAGGAAGACTGTGGTGTGAGGTTCAGGAAGAGGTCAGACAGGGTCAGCTGTGGTGGTGAAGAGGTGCTGGATGATTGTGAACTACTGCAGAAGTGATAAGGAGACAGTTAGAAAGGTACTGATGTGACATCTGGAAATGGAAAGGAAAGGAAAAGACACTGGTGTGAGGAAGTGCAGGAGAGCAGAAGGAGAAAGTGGGAGACACAGAATTGACAAAGTGATGAATACAGTACAAGGAGATGCAGCAGCAGGTGAAGAGGGATGTGAAAGCCAAGGAAAAGGCATATGAGGAGCTGTAGGAGAAGTTGGACACTAAGGCAGAGGTGGCAAAGTCACATCCATTACTTAAGTAGAAGTACAGATACTCATGTTTTAAAATACTCTGGTAAAAGTTAAGTACTGATTATACCTTTTACTTAAGTGAAAGTAAAGAAGACTTGGCTCTGACATGTACTTCAGTAAAAAGTAGTTACTTCTACCTGTTTTAGCCGTTAACTGGACCTCACATCATATTAATAGATAGATAGAATATAGATGATAGATAGATAGATAGATAGATAGATAGATAGATAGATAGATAGATAGATAGATAGATAGATAGATAGATAGATAGATAGATAGATAGATAGAACTTTATTGTCATTGCATGGTACACAGCAACGAAATGCAGTTTGGCATCTATGAAGTGCAAAAAGTAGCAATCATGCAAATAATAAAGATAAATATGTATCATATGTACAGCATGTGATATATATGTAAACATATGTACAGTGATTAAATATAAAGGCTATAACAGTGCAGAGACGTGTGGACATCATTAAGAGTCTGCTATGTTTCCACACGGACAGTTAATGAGGTGATACCACTGCACCTCTTCAAGTCAAAGCTTTTATATATAATCATGGACATTTTAGATTTGAATGATGTATTTTAAGTTCGTGTCACCATTATGAGGGAAAACCACAAAACGCCCCCAGAGGGTAAATTGTGTAAAAACATGGCAGATTTGGTGTTTGATTTGAGACTCAGAAATAAAACAACACACACTGATAAAAATTATATTCGAAGTTTATTTATTTATTTTATATCTAAGTAAAGAAGGGACTCGTGAATAAGTGTATGTTTTGATGGAGGTTTTAATTTTGCCTCTTTTATATTTATTTATTTATGTATACATTTTTTATAAAACGGTAAAACAGAATTAATAGGTAATAACATTTAGTGCCGTTTAAAATAATTAGAATTTTGACAAAATATATATATATATACATATATATATATATATATATATATATAATATATATATATATAATAACATCAATTAAATATTTGTTACTAATGAATGTATCCAGATAAGATCTCACATAAAACACAAGCAGAAGGAGGAGAGATGAGGAATGAATACAGGAATTAGATAACTGCAGAACACAGTGTAAATAACGACATATTTTCCTTCAATAAATCTTGAAATGCAGCCATTACGCTCTCACACAGTCGTTACTCTCTTTATGTTCTCATTTTCAGTCCTAACTATAATGATGTGACAAAACTGGCATGAAGAAACGTGTTCACATGTCACATTTTCATCTTCAAATTGTATCACTGGTGATGATGCCACTAATTCATGCTGATTTTGCCAAGGTGTTAATGATCAGTGTAATTACTGTAAACATATTGTAATGCTGCATGATGGCACTGCTGTGACTGAATAATAAGCTGATTTAGATTCCTACAGCTGTGTTCCTGGATCTATGATCTATGCAGCTGCAGGATGTGATGACAGCTTCTTGGTGACTTTAACAATGTAGAAATTGTAAACATTGTCCTGATGTAGTCTATAATATGACATGCAGATGTGGAGCTCTGGATGTCTCAGGTGGAAGACTTTTATACCACCGGAAAAAGTGTAAGATTATCAGGGTGTGTGGTGTTTTGCACAATGTGGCACTGAGTAATCACAGTGTTAATGATCAGTGTAATTACTGTAAACATATAAATGCTGTGGTGACCCCGTGTGTAATGCTGCATGATGGCACTGCTGGATTTGTAAGATTTGATTGGTGAATACGGCAGTCGTTGAAATACTTGATTGTGTGGGTTTTGAAGAATAAATTAATCAAAATGGTCACAAACACACTAAATGTACCCTAAAAGTTTTAAATCTGTAAATAAAAATGATCAAAAGATGAGACGATCTACAAGCTACAGAAAATCACACTGCTTTATACTATTGACTCACACTTTGTTTTTCCTCGGACATTGTATTTTACCTGGTAGTAGTGCACATGTTTGATCTTAATGAAAGTAAATAATCACACACACACACACACACACACACACACACACACACACACACACACACACACACACACACACACACACACACACACACAGTGTATATGAATATATAGGTGCTCTAATAAAGTGTTTGTAATACATGAACACAATTAGTATCATTGTACAGTAACATGGTCATTTTTTAAACATATGCACAGAGTCGTTAAAGACTCCTAATATAAATAATACAATTACTGTAACATATAAATATCAAAATGGCCTGAATCCTGTATGTACTGTAGATTTTGTTTGAAGTGTTGTGATCATGAAGATGAAATCCTGCAGGTTATTTGGGTTTGTACTGAGTGATAGTTGTTTCATAAACACCTTCTTATAAAATCCAACTCAAATGTTAAATAAAATTCACTCTAAATTTGTAATCAGCGGCGTCTCACCATCACATTCCACTCACGGGAGCGCAGGGAGGAGGAGATGCCCGACTGCATGGAATACAGGAGAACATCAAATCCCTACCATTAGATAACTGCAGAACACTGTGTAAATAACGACATATTTTCCTTCAATAAATCTGGAAATGCAGCCATTACGCTCTCACACAGTCGTTACTCTCTTTATGTTCTCATTTTCAGTCCTAACTATAATGATGTTCATGACAAAACTGGCATGAAGAAACGTGTTCACATGTCACATTTTCATCTTCAAATTGTATCACTGGTGATGATGCCACTAATTCATGCTGATTTTGCCATGTTAATGATCAGTGTAATTACTGTAAACATATAAATGCTGTGGTGACCCCGTGTAATGCTGCATGATGGCACTGCTGGAGGATTACACCAATGGAAGATTAAGGAGAGAAAGAGTCTCCAGGACACTCAGCTTTATACTATTGACTATAAGTGTAAAACTATCATAAATAGCCATAAGAGAAACAGAAAGAGGAAAAAGGCATGTTCAGACTCTCTGTTTCTCTTGTCGTCTTCTTTTTTTTCTATTTCTCCTTTTCTTTTGAATGTTTTCTTGTCTCAGCTGAGCAACAATTTCCTCCCATCGCTCTCGGACTCTCATATAATGATCTGTTTTATTCTCTGAAGTCTTCTTTTCTTCCTCACAGAGATTCTGGGTATCCTGGAGCCCCCTGTTGGTCTGAAGCTGTAAGTTGTTCCTCTCCTCTATGTCAAGTTTAGTTTTCTCTCTTTCATCCTCCTGTTTTTCTTTAAAATCCAACGCGGGCTCAAACTGAGCAACACATTCCTCCAGTCGCTCTTTCTCTCTGATCAAATAATCGCTTTCCTGCTCTGCACTATTTTTTACTTCCTCACAGTGATTCTGAGTATCCTGGAGCTCCATGGTGGTCTGTTCCAAAGTGACCTCAAGCTGAGCAACATGTTCCTCCACTTTCTTTTGCTCTCTCGTCCAGCTCTTTCTCTCATATTCCACATTTTTCTCCAGTTCCTTAAGGATTTTCAGGGAAGACTGGAGCTCCATGGTGGTCTGTTCCAAAGTGACCTCAAGCTGAGCAACATGTTCCTCCACTTTCTTTTGTTCTCTGGTCCAGCTCTCTCTCTCACGGTCCACAGTTTTCTCCAGTTCCTCATTGATTTTCAGGGAAGACTGGAGCTCCATGGTGGTCTGATCCAAAGTGACCTCAAGCTGAGCAACACGTTCCTCCAGTTGTTTTTGTTCTCTCGCCCAGCTCTGGCTTCTCTCAGTTATATCCTGTTCCTGCTGCTTTCGCTCAGAAGCCAAAGTAGCCTCCAGCTTTTGCACCGTCTGTAGCAGAATGGCTTTCTCTTCTTTCTCTTCTGTTATCTTCTCTATCATTAGAAGAGAAAATGCATCCAAGTCTTTCACTACTTTCTCCATGTGTTCCAGCTTCTCCTTCATTTCAGCAATCTGCTTAGTTTTCTTGTTCTTCTGGTTTGAAAAAACTCTCTCAACCTTCTGAAGAGCTCCATGTTTATGCCTCTTTACTCACAAGCAAAAACTTTGGAAATGAGAGAAACAGAGACGCGTTCCCAATTATAGACGTTACCTTACTGTGACGTCACAGGGAGATGCCCCGCCCTCCGTCTGTGACGTAACCCGGTCTCTCTTAACCTGACACTATGCGCATTTGCACATTAAAGAGGTAAAGAGCGGATAAAATATCATGTCTTCACAGCTTTTCTGTTGTTCCTGAGAGAAGAGCGATATTACAGTCATAAATAAGATAAAAACGGCTGTAAACTGTGTATAAAGCGAGTGAATCCGAGTTGAGAACCGGAAGTTGACCGGAGTGACTCCATGAATGTTGCAGAATCATAAATGACCAGTAGGTGGCAGTGTGATGTGTATTAGAGCTCACTGTCACAGCAGGTTATTAGAAGTAGTGGAGCTCTAATGACGTCATTAATAGCGAGGACAAGACACACAGCAGTTTGGGATTCTTTTATTGACTTTATTGATTAATTGATTTGGAGTATGATTGTGTTTCTGATCAAAGTAAGTTCATGTGTATGGAGTAAAAACAACCTGTACATTTCTCACTTCCAGACAGTATTATGAGATGTTCATCTGCTGGAAGTTCATGTTTAATGCTGCATGTTTTATAGGATTTATGAGCTGGAATAAATGTCCAAAAACCTCAATTCAACACTGAGTGATTTTTGTAGTTTGGTAGATATTAGATCTTTTGATGTATTATTCTTTTTACATTTCTGTGTTTTAAATACACATTTATAAATAGCAAGGCTTTTACTGGGTAATAAATTAAAAACCTAAAGTCATAATTTACTGAAGTGAAATTGAAAACATCAAAATACAACAAAAATAAATAAAATGACTATCAATATGTTTAAAACTAGAATAAATCTGGTTCGGACAGTTAAATACAGTGCAGTATTACAGCCTTATTTGAAATTAATTTTATAAACACAGTTTGTCATTATAATATTAATAATAATATTAATATTAATAATAATATTAATAATAATAATAATATATTATATTGTATAATAATACTTTATTGCAATAGGGTGCTTTAGTACCTAAAGGTCTACATTTAAACATACTTTTATATTCTAAAATTATACATTTTTATGATTATTATTATATGAAGATTTCCACATTTATATAATATATCCTACAGATTAATCACTATAAAGAAAATAGAAACATACACAAGAATGTTATTAACAACTTGTACACTGTACTGCACGATCCATGTGGAATATAATGTGCATATAATATTGAATATTGTGAATGTAAATAAACATTCAGCAGTAGTTGAAAAAAATCAGGTCAGTCTCTGAGCATAAGCACTGAATCAATTGGAATTTACTCGCTCAATAATAAAAACTCTTTGCTATAGTTGTGAGGTGACTGATACACAAAGCCATGGAGCAGTTGGACACTGGGGAGACAATCAGATGAATCCTAAAGTTTATTGTAGGATTTGAGTCGTGATCGTTCAGATGCACAGTGTAGCAGCAATGACACAAACTTCACTTCACAACAAGAGCAAAAATACATGAATGAAAAAATAAATGAAGTTAAAATTCAACAAATGGAAAAAAAATCCAATGTTATTTAAACTTTGGAGAAAAAAATCTTAGCCATAAGAGAAACAGAAAAAGGAAAAAGGCATGTTCAGACTCTCTGTTTCTCTTGTCGTCTTCTTTTTTTTCTATTTCTCCTTTTCTTTTGAAGGTTTTCTTGTCTCAGCTGAGCAACAATTTCCTCCCATCGCTCTCGGACTCTCATATAATGATCTGTTTTATTCTCTGAAGTCTTCTTTTCTTCCTCACAGAGATTCTGGGTATCCTGGAGCCCCCTGTTGGTCTGAAGCTGTAAATTGTTCCTCTCCTCTATGTCAAGTTTAGTTTTCTCTCTTTCATCCTCCTGTTTTTCTTTAAAATCCAACGTGGGCTCAAACTGAGCAACACATTCCTCCTCTTTCTCTCTGATCAAATGATCTCTCTCCTGCTCTGCACTATTTTTTATTTTCTCACAGTGATTCTGAGTATCCTGGAGCTCCATGGTGGTCTGTTCCAAAGTGAGCTTAAGCTGAGCAACATGTTCCTCCAGTCGTTTTTGTTCTCTCTTCCAGCTCTCTCTCTCACATCTTACAGTTTTCTCCAGTTCCTCATGGATTTTCAGGGAAGACTGGAGCTCCATGGTGGTCTGATCCAAAGTGACCTCAAGCTGAGCAACATGTTTCTCCACTTTCGTTTGTTCTCTTGTCCAGCTCTCTCTCTCACAGTCTACAGTTTTCTCCAGTTCCTCATTGATTTTCAAGGAAGACTGTAGCTTCATGGTGGTCTGCTCCAAAATAAACTCAAGCTGAGCAACACGTTCCTCCAGTTGTTTTTGTTCTCTCGCCCAGAGTGACTCTATAAATGTTGCAGAATCATAAATGACCAGTAGGTGGCAGTGTGATGTGTATTAGAGCTCACTGTCACAGCAGGTCATTAGAAGTAGTGGAGCTCTAATGACGTCATTAATAGCGAGGACAAGACACACAGCAGTTTGGGATTCTTTTATTGACTTTATTGATTAATTGATTTGGAGTATGATTGTGTTTCTGATCAAAGTAAGTTCATGTGTATGGAGTAAAAACAACCTGTACATTTCTCACTTCCAGACAGTATTATGAGATGTTCATCTGCTGGAAGTTCATGTTTAATGCTGCATGTTTTATAGGATTTATGAGCTGGAATAAATGTCCAAACATCTTAAATCAACACTGAGTGATTTTTTTGGTAGATATTAGATCTTTTTACATATTATTAATTTTTTAATATGTGTGATTTAAATACACATTTATAAATATAAAGGCTTTTAGTGTATATTAGAGATTAGAACATAAACCGACACAAATTAAATACAATAAAACATTTATTAACTGAAATAAAACATCAAATATAAAGTTTCAAAATAAAATCTATCAATACATTTAAAATTATAACAATATATAATAATAATAATAATAATCATAATAATAATAATAATAATAATAATAATAATAAGTTAAATACAGTGCAGTATTACAGCTTAAATATTTGAATTTATTTCAGATCAATTTTATTCATCCATTAAATAAATGGTGTCAGCGTCAGAGTAGTGTATTTACATGATCTGTTTCAGGGTTTTCACGAACACAACTCTGTTATTACTGTTCTCTTTTCACAGCACCGTCTCTTTCAGTTCTAATGAAAGTTCTCATGTATTAAGAGGGAATTTTATGAATGATCAAAATGAAACACCTTCATTACTGTTAGTTATTTACATATTTATTTACAGTAATAAAACTATTTCTGTAAAAAAGAGAAAGAAATAATTAATAAAAGCAAAATAAATAAAATGATGAATTCAGTGGAGCAGAACGACAGCACGATGACCTGAAAGAGAAAAACAGAGATGTGTTACTTTACATAATGTGTGTGTTTGACCGGTACACAGTGTGTGTGTTTAGTAAAGTTTTGTAGGACATTATGAGGACAGTATGACTTACACTGTAGATGGAACCACTGCATGTTCCTGGATGGATGGAGGTAGGGCTTGGTGTGGCGGCTGCTCCCTGTCCACTGCTCAGCCATAGTGATACACAGTGACCTCCTGCTCACCAGCTTTCCATTCAACTCTCTGATGGCATTAGTGTCTTCATCCAGAGAGGAATATCAGACAAATCCAAAGCATTACCACCTGTAGGAGTGAGTGAGGAGATACAGAAAGCAAAAACATGAGCTTTACATCACTCTCATGTAGAAAACCATGAGAAATAACAAGCACTGTCTGTTTTCCATAATATAAACAGAACAGCGGTGTTCTTTTATCATCAACGCTCTGGTCTCACTGGTGAATGAACAATGAAGCACTTTTATTTAAAGGTCATTTTCTGAGAGCAGAAACTTGCTGCAAGTGTACACTGGTTCTGGTATAATAGAGGATCTAATCCTAATTCCTACAGAAAACAGAACAAATTCAGCATCCAATGTTTGAGTGCATGTGTGTGTTTGCATTGCTGACTTTAATAATACACACTGATCAATCACTCAGTATTAAACCAGTTATCACATGTGACCAAACACAGCTGTGACCAAAACCTGCTCCAGATCATGAAGGTCTCTATAAAACACACTGGAAATAGAATCAGAATAGTTCCTGTGTGTCCAGTCTGAGAGGCTGTGGTGTGAATCGCCTGTTCCACTGCTGCTGGTTTTCTTTTCCAGGATTTGCAACTGGAACATCTGTAGATGCAGACAATCATCTCATGTTAGCATCCAATCAGAATGTAAATTTTGCTAACATGAAAAGTTCTGTTCTGTTTTGAATCGTTAACTGCACTTAACACAAAACTAATCGGACGGCTTTGACTCACTCTGTGGATGGATGTTCTTGTTGGCGTTGGGTCTTGGTTCTGGGCAGGGTTTTGAAGGCGAGATGGTTTCTACCTTCATGCCGTGACTTCGTCCCTGGGTGGTCTGAGAGGGACTTAAGTACACAGTCCTGCTGCCCAGCACCCTGCCATTCATCTCCATGATGTCTTCTCGAGCCTCATCAGGACATGAAAACTTCACATACCCGATGTCTTTTGAGCGTCCGTTCTTCATCATGACCTGTACGGGACAGCGAGCAGAAACACAAAGCAAAGAGTGCACATCAAACGTGTTAGAGGTTCGCAATTTTAGAGCTCTCCACATTCAGAAAATACTCCAGCTAAGTACAGGGAGGAAACCCCAAGCTACTGGGAAAGAAGGAAAATGTAAGGATCAGTAGTTATAAATGACCTGTGCAGTGAGGACAGTCCCAAATCTCAGGAACACTTCGTACACGTCCGTCATCCACAGTACAGTCCAGATTTCTCAGCAGCAGTGTGACTGTCTACAGAACAACAACATCCAGTGTGTTCATCACTTCATTTACATTTATTTAGGTTAAAAAAAAACAGGAAGCATTCAGCATTAGACTTTTGAGTAAGTTGTGCTGTGTGATTCGTGATAATCAGTCACACGCAGACTAATAAATAAAAAAGTCAGACTCATAAATAATATTTTACCTGATTATCTACACACAGTTATACATTTTCTCACATTCTCTAAAGTCTCCAAAAGTCCAAAGTACTTCAGCCTGTTCTTTTTGATCCTCCACCTTCTGCTACTCCACCTTCTGCTCCTCCACCTTCTGCTCCTCCACCTTCTGCTTCTCCACCTTCTGCTCCTCCACCTCTAAAGAAGTGTCAGATAGAGATGGGTTATATATAACATTCAACATGCGCCCAATAATACAAGAAGAGTATCTGTTCTTGATGAAGACTGTTTGTTCAGGTGAAATAACACAAGGCAGAACTTTCTCCAGACGGCAGGTCAGAGTTTTTGCTAAGATTTTTGTATCCTGGTCCAGGTGATTTACCAGAAGGCAGACTTGCTAAGGCTATTTCTGTATCAGATATAAACTCATCCAATTGTAATGCTGTACCCACACTTATTGTAGGAATACATATATTTTGAAAAAGGCCTCTAATGTTGAAGTGTCAGCAGATAAAGGAGCAGTATATAGTGATTTATAACATTGGAAGAAACAGCCATTGATTGTTAATACTGGAGTGTAGTGGTCATCATGTCTGTTTTATATGCAGAAGGTCTTGGGTTTGACCCACAGTGGAGACATGCTCTTGAGCCTCTGATTTTAATTTCCCACTAGCAGGATTTACTTGTATTTTTATTTTTGTTCTCGAAAATGTTTCTATTAATACACATTGGACATCAGGCTTGTCAGCAACAGGTTCCATAGTGTAGTGGTCATCACGTCTGCTTTACATGCAGAAGGTCCTGGGTTTGAGCCCCAGTAGAGCCATGCCCTTGGCTTCTAATTTTGGAATGTTTTTTCTCCATTTCTGTTACAAGCACAATGCAGAAACATGCAAAACTGTTTATTTATTTCCAGGATTGGGTAACAATTTATAATATATAAACTTTATTCATGTTTACAACCTGCATGGTCCCACTGGGAGTTGAAGCCAGAACCTTCAGCATGTAAAGCAGATGTGATGATCACTACCCTATGGATCCACACAATCACCTGCACAGCATAAATAAGCAGAAATAATGATCCAGGTAATATGTTTCCAGATTGCAACAATCCAGTTTTGGGAAACTTCTTCCCAATGTACCCTTAGATTTCTGTTCTCGGTTAAGTTATTTTCAAATTCTTTAGTACGTGAATAATTCATTAATATGAGGAACATTAATCCTCATCATTGATCCTCGTAGACTGGCTGGAAAATCAGTTTTCAGCCAACGACCCTGCTTCAGTGAAGAAAGACCTGAGAGACATGGTGCAGTCATAAATGGATCCATGAATTCTGCTGTTTACTAAAAATCCTGAAGGAGAATCTGTTTGTGACTTCAAGCTGAAGTGAACTTGGGGTCTGCAGCAGGACAATGATCCAAAACACACCAGCAAGTCCACATCTGAATGGCTGAGGAAAGACAAAATGAAGACTTTGGAGTGGCCTAGTCAAAGTCCTGACCTGAATCCTATTGAGATGCTGTGACATGACTTCCAAAAGAAGGTTTGTGCTTAAAAACCCTCCAATGTGGCTGAATTACAACAATTCTGCATAGATGAGTGACCAAAATTCCTCCACAGCGCTGTAACAGACTCATCACAAGTTATCACAAACGCCTGATTGCAGTTGTTGCTGCTAAGGGCGGCCCAACCAATTATTAGGTTTAGGGGGCAAACACTTTTTCACACAGGGGCATGTAGTTTTGGATTTTGTTTTTCTCAATAATAAAAACTGCATGTTCACTTGTGTTATCGTTCTACTAATATTTAAATGAGGTTGATGATCTGAAACATTAACATGTGACAAACATACAAAAATACAAAATCAGGCGAATTGCAATTGCTCCGTCGGCAAACATCATAGTCCACGGAAAGACTCCTGTCTGACCTCGTCCGTCCTCATGTGCCTCTGCATGCTTTATTACGCTCTTCATTAGCGTTGAAGACATCCAATTACTCCTCCAATCCTTTAGTTCTACAAAGCCTTAAAATCTGGAAACAATTTAGAAAACATTTCGGTTTCCAGGCAGCATCAGGTCTGTCTCCTATATATAAAAACCCCTCCTTTCTACCCTCTATTTCGGACAGATCCTTTGCACTGTGGTTTAGAAGGGGCATTGTAAACATGAATGATCTTTTTCAGGAGAATACATTTGTCACTTTTCCTACCTGTCAGAAAATGCAACCTCCATAAAACTCATTTTTCCGATATCTCCAAATTCGTGATTTTGTAAGGAACACATCCTCTCATTTCCTGCACCCACCTCCTAAACAAGAGATTGATCGAGTTTTAGAAACAAAACTTTGTAAGGGTACTGTCTCCAATATTTATAAAACTATTATTTCATTCATTGTTCAATCGGGCTCTTCATCGCTTTCTAAAATAAAGAGTAACTGGGAATTGGACCTTAATTATAATTTCACGGATGAAGAATGGTCCAAGGCTCTTGGTCGTGTACATTCCTCCTCTATATGCGCCCGTCATTCGTTAATACAGTTTAAATTGTTGCATAGAGTGTATTGGACAAAGACCTTCTTCTTCTTCTTCTTTCGGCTGCTCCTATTAGGGGTCGCCACAGCGGATCATCCGTCTCCATACCACCACAGTCCTATAAACTTTCCCTTTCATTCTTGCAGATACCCTACTATCACAAATCACTCCTGTCACTCTTCTCCACCCACTCCACCCTGCCTGCACTCTTTCTTTACTTCTCTAACACACTCTCCATTACTTTGCACTGTTGACCCCAGGTACCTGAACTCCTCCACCATCTTCACCTCTTTTCCTACAACCGCATCACTCCACTGCCCTCCCTCTCATTCACACACATGTACTCTGTCTTACTCCTACTGACTTTCATTCCCCTTCTCTCCAGCGCATATCTCCACCTCTCCAGGCTCTTCTCAACCTGCTCTCTACTCTCACCACAAATCACAATATCATCTGCAAACATCATAGTCCAGGAGACTCCTGTCTGACCTCGTCCGTCAACCTGTCCATCACCACTGCAAACAGGAAAGGGCTAAGGGTCGATCCTTGATGCAGTCCAACCTGGGGCTTTTGTCTCTCCGTGTTGTTTTTACCACTTTTGTGTGTGAAGCAGAGGTGATCACAACCACGCTAAGCTCCTGAAATACTAGACATTTGCTGATAATTCAACATGATGATATATTTTCTGTGTTTTAGACCGGATGTTATGTGAAGCACGTTATGTTGTACATCTAAGATCATAAATAACCACAGGGTTAACAAGGCTAAGAATCCCCTATAACTATAACTCAATAATCACGTGTTTAGCATTAACGTTAGCCAAAACTGATTCACAGAAAGCAAAACACGGACAGTGAAATGTAACTGACCAGCTGGCAGAGGATTCTGTCTGGTCTTTAAGCCGTCCTCTAACGCAAATCAAGCAAATATTTATCCAAAAAATAAAGATTAATTCTCAATTTAGCATTTGTAATTAGCATTAGGTGTATGACTGTGTATCATATGGCTTTTGTATGAT
Source organism: Silurus meridionalis (assembly GCF_014805685.1). NCBI lineage: Eukaryota > Metazoa > Chordata > Actinopteri > Siluriformes > Siluridae > Silurus > Silurus meridionalis. The sequence continues at coordinate 874,757 of NC_060887.1, read as the reverse complement.
TCTTTGACTTAAATACTAAAGATTCTATTAACTCCTTCCACAACACACAACCCATTTAAATACAGTTTATTGTAATAACTATAACTTACACAATAATCGTATATTTTGAAACATTTCATTCAAATTTTACAAAGTGAACTGAACATGACCTTCAAATGAAGCACGTTAGCTGTCTGAGCTCAGTGCAAAATATCACTACATTCCTTAAAATAGTCTTCCCAAAACACACCGTTACATTATACGTTAAGCATTTGTGTAATATATTTAGGTTATTTTTGATAATAAAACTACAAGAACGTTTGCCTGAACCAGAGAACATCCAGCCCCTTCACTCTTACTGGTAGAGCTGAAACAGGTGCTGAGTTGGGAGACTGCTTGAACCTCTTTTCTGGTTGATAGCTGGTGTGTGGAACCCACTTCTCCTCAGAAGATTCAACTAAATGGCTGTTGGAAGACAAAGAAAGAAAGAAAAAATAGCATTGTATATCAAGTACATACTTTTGTGGTGGTATAAAACTTTTTCACACCATTGTGTATATTTATTTGCAGTGTTTTGCTCGTTACTAAAAAATAGTAACTAGTTACAGTTACTCGTTACTTCATTCAAAAAGTAACTCAATTACTTTGTTGATTATTTACACCAAAAAGTAATGCGTTACTGTTAAAAGTAACTTTTTAGTTACTTTTTTAAAGAACCTTCTTTAATGTTCCCATTAATGCCCTTTTATGTGTTATGGTCTACAAACACAAAACTGACTTAAACACAAAGTCATTTTTAAACACTATTTTATTAAAGTCAGAGCAGCACAAACTGAATATATCACAAGCATTTCTGAAATAAATAACAAAACAAGCTGAATAATATATTCACAATCAAACACTAAAGTGGCTTCTGCTGTTGTGTTGAGCTCTTAAACATGTTCTTTTTACAGCTGAAGTATGAAAACAGAACACCGGGTTAGCTTCTAGCTTCGTCGAGGCATGTAGACTCTGAAGGAGCTTCGGCAGATTGGAGTTGCTGTTTATCGCAGTAGATACGAACCAGAAAGACACAGCTTACATTTGACATTTTTTGTCTTTATACTCAACTAAAGTGAAATAATGAGCATATTTCCACTTTGAGAAACTCGTCTTGCTCTCGCCTCGACTTGCCATTACAGACCTGAATAAACCGCCCACAGCGCGTCTTCTTTGTTTACAGTGGTTCATCCACCAATCCTACAATGCGACGCTGCTGTAAGCTGGTTAGGCTGTAGTCTACACTTCAGCCCAAATTCATTCATTTATAAAAGTAATGGGTAACGCACCATACGGTAATAGTTACTTTATTTTACAGTATTGTTACAGTATTAGTTATTGTCAAAAGTAACGCAACACTGTTTATTTGCATGTTTGTCACACTTTAATATTTCAGATCGTCAAACTAATTTAAATATTAGTAAAAGATACACAAGTGAACACGACATGCAGATTTTAAATAAAAATCCAAAACTACATGGCCCGTGTGAAAAGTGTTTGCCCCCTGTTAAAACTGTGCTAACTTTTTGTTCACACATGGCAAAAACATGGAACAGTGACCTTCCCAGGAGTGGCCGGCTGACCAAAATTACCCCAAGAGCACAACACGACTCATCCAAGAGATCACAAAAGACCCCATAACAACATCCAAAGAACTGCAGCCTCACTTGCCTCAGTTAAGGTCAGTGTTCATGACTCCACCATGAGAAAGAGACGGCAAAAATGATCTACACAGCAAAGATCTAAGACAGAAACAGCTGCTGAGCAAAAGAACATAAAGGCTCGTCTCAGTTTTGCCAGAAAACATCTTGATGATCCCCAAGACTTTTGGGAAAATACTGAAAGTTTAACTTTTTGTAATGTGTGTCCCATCACGCCTTGCGTAAAAGTAACACCGCATTTGAGGAAAAAGAGCGTCATACCAACAGTGAAATATGGTGGTGGTAGTGTGATGGTCTGGGGCTGTTTTGCTGCTTCAGGGCCTGGAAGACTTGCTGTAATAAATGGATCCATGAATTCTGCTGTTTACCAAAAATCCTGAAGGAGAATCTGTTTGTGACTTCAAGCTGAAGTGAACTTGGGGTCTGCAGCAGGACAATGATCCAAAACACACCAGCAAGTCCACCTCTGAACGGCTAAGGAAAGAAAAAATGAAGACTTTGGAGTAGCCTAGTCAAAGTCCTGACCTGAATCCTATTGAGATGCTGTGACATGACCTTCAAAAGAAGGTTTGTGCTAAAAAACCCTCCAATGTGGCTGAATTACAACAATTCTGCATAGATGAGTGACCAAAATTCCTCCACAGCGCAGTAACAGACTCATCACAAGTTATCACAACGCCTGATTGCAGTTGTTGCTGCTAACAACCAAATATTAGGTTTAGGGGGCAATCACTTTTTCACACGGGGCATGTAGTTTTGGATTTTGTTTTTCTCAATAATAAAAACTGCATGTTCACTTGTGTTATCGTTATCGTATCATTCGTTGTTCAATCAGGCTCTTCATCGCTTTCTAAAATAAAGAGTAACTGGGAATCGGACCTTAATTATAATTTCATGGATGAGGAATGGTCCAAGGCCCTTGGTCGTACATTCCTCCTCTATATGCCCGTCATTCGTTAATACAGTTTAAATTGTTGCATAGAGTGTATTGACAAAGACCTTCTTCTTCTTCTTCTTGCTTATTACAACAGTGGATCATCCGTCATACCACCACAGTCCTATAAACTTTCCTTTCATTCTTGCAGATACTATCACAAATCACTCCTGTCACTCTTCTCCACCCACTCCATGCCTGCACTCTTTCTTTACTTCAACAACCTCCATTACTTTGCACTGTTGACCCCAGGTACCTGAATCCACCATCTTCATTTTTCCTACAACCGCATCACCCACTGTCCCTCTCATTCACATGTACTCTGTCTTATACTGACTTTCATTCCCCTTCTGATATCTCCACCTCTAGGCTCTTCTCAACCTGCCTCTACTCTCACCACAAATCACAATATCATCTGAAACATCATAGTCCAGGGAGACTCCTGTCTGACCTCGTGTCAACCTGTCCATCACCACTGCAAACAGGAAAGGGCTAAGGGTATCCTTGATGCAGTAACCTTCATTGAACCAGTCTGTCGTATACTGCACACTTCACTGTCACACTGTTCATACATGTCCTTCACCATCACATACTTTTGACATGACTTCCTCATACAATACCACAACTCTTATTTGTCGACGCTTTCTAACCACAATACACAATGCAATTCCTTCTGTCCTTCTCTATACTTATCAACATCCTCAAAGCAAATAAGGCATCTGTGGTGCTCTTTGGCATGAAACCATACTGTTGCTCACAGATGGTCACCTCTTCTCTCAGCCTGGCTTCCACTACTCTTTATAACTTCATGGTGTGACTGATCAACTTAATTCCCTGTAGTTACTGCAGGTCTGCACATCTCCCTTATGCTTAAAGATTGAAACAGACACTCCTTCTCCATTCCTCAGGCATCCTCTTTCCAGAATCTTGTTAAACAATCGGTTAAAACTCCACTGCCATCTCTTTAAACATCTAGCTTCTACCGGTATGTCATCTGGTCCAAACGACTTTCCATTCTTCATCCTGAATTGCTTCTCACTTCCTCCTTACTAATACTATCTACATCCTGCTTCACCAACTCCACATCATCCAACCTTCTCTCTGTGATTTTCCTCATTCATCAGCTGCTCAAAATACCCCTCCACCTTCTCAACACACTCCTCACTAGTCAACACATTTCTCTCCATCCTTTATTGTTCTAACTTGCAGTACATCCTTCCCAGCTCGGTCCTCTGCCTGGCCAATGGTACCTTTTCTCCTTTTAGTGTCCAACCTCTATACAGTCATATGCCTTTTGGCTTTCGCCATCCTTTACCTGTAGATCTCCTTGTAATCCTGCCTACTTTTCATCATGTCGATCCCACTTGTTACCAACCTCTTTAATGCTCTCCTGCACTTCCTTATTCCACCACCACGTTCCTTGTCTTGCTTTCTATCAGATGTCACACCAAGTACTTTCAGCTGCCTCCTCATCACTGTAGTTGCCCAATCATCCGCACCTCTTCACCACCAAGTGTCTGACCTCTTCCTGAACCTCACACTACACTCTTCCTCCTTCAGTTTCCACCATCTTATTCTTCTTCAATCCTACTTTCTCCTCTTCTTCTTCTTCGCCTCCAAAACCATCCCACAGACCACTATCCAATGCTGTCTAGCTACACTGTCCCGCCAACACCTTACAGAATCTCTTCAGATTGCACTGCAAAAGACATAGTCCACCTGTGTGCACCTTCCTCCACTCTTATGACCCCATGACTCCTTCTTAAAATACGTGTTCACCACTGCCATTTCCATCCTTTTAGCAAAATCTACCACCATCTGCCTTCCACATTCCTTTTAAAACCATACCTACCATCACCTCCTCATCACCTCTGTTTCTGACCCACATGCCTATTAAAGTCTGGGTCTCACCAATGTTTTTCCTAGGTACACCATCTACCACTTCATCTAATTCATCCAGAATCTTTCCTTTTCCTCCATCTCACAGCCAACTTTGAGCATAGGCACTGATGACATTTATCATCATCCTTCAACTTCCACCTTCACGATCATCACTATCAGAAACTCTCTCACCTCTACTACACTCTTACTGTACTCTTCCTTCAGAATCACACCCATTTCTCTTCCATCCACACCATGATAAAACAGTTTAAACCCACCCAATGTTCCTGGCCTTACTCCCTTTCCACTTGGTCTCCTGAACACACAGCATATCTTTTCTCCTCCATCATATCAGCTATCTCTCCCTTTAGATAGTACCAACATTTAGTACCAACAACCTCATACACTGTTCCTTTCCTGCCGTCCTGTAGACAGTTCTTCTCCTTCTCCTCCTTCGCCAACAGTATTAATTAGGAATTTTTTCACCTGGGCGGTCGTTTTGGATTTCGATCTCAATAATAAATTCTCATGTTCAGATCCGTATTTGATTTCACATGTTTTACGCTGATGTTCAAGCAATCCCATTTAATTGGACACTAAGAGGAATGGTCCAAGGCCCCCATAATGGCTGTTGTATTCCCAAACTATCTAAAATTAACCCTGGTTTGGATCAGTGATGGGTGTCGGCTCTCTACTCTTTATCATAATTTTGGCTTTGCCCAGCCTTGACCTCTTTCTGGACATCAGTTTTTAAATCAATCTCTAAATACTTCATTTTAGATATTAAACCATGTCCCCTAATAGCATTATTTGGACTCAACCCACAAATCCCTCCTTGTCATCCTTACAATCAAACATGCTCGCCTTTTGTTTAATAGTAGCAAAGAGACTTATATTACTGAACTGGAAGAATCCTCACCCACCCAGTTCTTCTCATTAGATACATGACCTGTCTCAGTTTATTCAAATAGAAAAGATCAGATTTACATTACTTGGTATTACGGAAAAGTTTTACACCACCTGGCAACCATTCTTATCACATAAGAGAAAGAGGAACGGGAAAAAAAAATCCTGTTCTCTTTGTTTAGCCTTTTTGAGCTCTTCCTCTTGCCCCTGACTTCTTGGTAGATGTAGAAAGGAGAAAGAAAAACATATATCTTGGAGAGTGTTCATGTTTTATTAGTGTTTAATGTTTGTTTTTTTTGTTTTTTCTCCTGTTCTTGATGCTCACATTCATGATTGTAATTATATGTATAACTTAGAAAGAGAGAGACCAATTTCTTGTTGTTGGACTAAATTAAACACTGTTCCATTGTCTTTCTCGCCTGAGTGTCTTTCTGTTTGAATGCATCAATAAAAAAGAGTTGGATAATAATAATAAGAAGAAGAAGAAGAAGAAGAAGCTAAGTGATTTTGAAATGTTTTGCCGGTGTCTATGATGACAGGCGGGTTCATCTAATACACAAACGCCAAGTGTTCAGGGGAAGCAAATAAAAGCAAGACTGCTTCTATGCTAGAAGAACGTGAGTTGTTTTGAACTTCTCAGCAAACCGGTTCATTCTCCTGCTCTACTGCAACTGCGAATGTATGTAAAAGTGCAAACAGTGACCAAGAAGCTTTTCCCTGTGGTAGTTTCTGTAGTGTAGTGGTCATCACGTTCACCTCACACGTGAAAGGTCCCTGGTTCTACACCAGGCAGAAACAAGGTTGTGATTTTGAAGCTAGTGTTACATTCTTAGGCCTGTAAACTGTGTTACTCGACAGCATTAGAGAAATGTAGAAAACTTTCTTTTATATTGTTTCTGTAGTGTAGTGCTTTAAGTGTTATTGCTGCTGTTTGAACTACAAAAATGTTCAAACAAGTTAAATGTTCTTTATTTTAAAATATGCAAATGCAGTTATAGGAAAATAAACTATTTTTCTATTTTAATAAAATCTGAATTCAATAAATTCCTGGAAAAAAATGACTTTGACTTATTTTACACACAGAACTGTGCAGTAAAGCTGAAACTCTACATCTTCAAACTGCATCATGTAACTGAAAAAAAAGGAAAACTTTACAGAAGTGTTTGATTTATAAAATGCTAGCTAGTGATGTACATGCAGCCCCTTTTTACATCATTAGAATTCACAATTACTGTAGGAAAATTATAATCTAAGAAACTCCTGGAACTAACAAGCAAAAAAAATGAACAGGAACTTTAACAAATCTTGTTTAGTAAAACTCCAAATTGTTAAAAACTTTTCACTGACATTCAGAAGTGTAAGAATTGTTACAACAATAAAAACATCTGTAGAGTCTGTAACACACCTGTATCACATTGTCCACAACAAGAGGGGAAGCACTAGATCCACTCATGGTCAGCAATGTCTGAGATGAGAGTGAGGACTCTGGGATTGACTCAACACTTTTTTCTTCTTGGATTCAACCTCTGTGCCTCTCAGGATTTATGGAAAAGAAACACCTTTATGGGAAAAATAGAGTGAGAGAAAGATTGAGAAAATGAACAACCTGAGATGGATATCAAATTGATACATTTTTTTATCATTAGAAGACTAGTTTTACTTGTAATGTACAGAATAAAACTTACCAATATCAGCAATAGTGAAGAAAAGTAAGAAGAGGAATAACATTGTGATCCTGAGTGTTTAGTTCAGACCTCCAGCTTTAGAAATAAATGTCAGGGTATGTGAGATTGTCTCTGATGTCTCCACATGTAGCTCCGCCCACTATTTATTGTATTCATAATACTTAATCATACTGCACAGAGAACGTGTGTATCTATTGTATTGATATTTAGGGATATATTTATTTTCTTTATAGCAAAAACACATTAAACATAAACCAATAATATGTATGAAATATATGTTCATCTTAAATTAGATACAAAATAATTAGGCAGATCATTTATTCAGTTAAAGTATTTCAGTCTCATACAGTTCTTCAATTATTTACTTTGTCACCAAAAAATTTTCACACAAATATCTGTAATTTACTTACTTTTTAAAACAGGCTCACTTTAGTTTTAATTTGTGTGGTGA
>NC_060887.1:862091-867121 GCF_014805685.1 Silurus meridionalis | reverse complement strand
CCCTGTCAGAATAACTGCTGAAAGATCATCCACTTTCTTGTGCCAATCCATGTGATTAATTATAAAGTACAGATGTTTAAGTGAATCAGGTTCTGCCCACATTAACTGTCAGCTATATTGCTTTCAGAGCTCAAAATGAACAAAGCACTAAAGCTGCAAGAAAATACCTCAACTTCAGTTTCTGTCAAATTCCTTTTCTTTAAGGACATCAAACATCACTGACTTTACTAAAGTGGATTTCAAGAAAAAATGCCATCATTGAATGCTCTCTGTGATGAAGAGACATTAGACATGATTGAAATTCAAAATCTTTATTTATTTAATAGTGTTTATTGTGTCTCGCTGTAGTAAAAGTGTTCAGACTCTCTGTTTCTCTTGTCGTCTTCTTTTTTCTATTTCTCCTTTTCTTTTGAATGTTTTCTTGTCTCAGCTGAGCAACAATTTCCTCCCATCGCTCTCGGACTCTCATATAATGATCTGTTTTATTCTCTGAAGTCTTCTTTTCTTCCTCACAGAGATTCTGGGTATCCTGGAGCCCCCTGTTGGTCTGAAGCTGTAAGTTGTTCCTCTCCTCTATGTCAAGTTTAGTTTTCTCTTTCGTCCTCTTGTTTTCCTCAAAATCCAACGTGGGCTCAAACTGAGCAACACGTTCCTCCAGTCGCTCTTTTTCTCTGATCAAATAATCGCTTTCCTGCTCTGCACTATTTTTTACTTTCTCACAGTTCTGAGTATCCTGGAGCTCCATGGTGGTCTGTTCCAAAGTGACCTCAAGCTGAGCAACATGTTCCTCCACTTTCTTTTGTTCTCTGGTCCAGCTCTCTCTCTCACATCTACAGTTTTCTCCAGTTCCTCATGCATTTTCAGGAAGACTGGAGCTCCATGGTGGTCTGTTCCAAAGTGACCTCAAGCTGAGCAACATGTTCCTCCACTTTCTTTTGTTCTCTCGTCCAGCTCTCTCTCACAGTCTACAGTTTTCTCCAGTTCCTCATGCATTTTCAGGAAGACTGGAGCTCCATGGTGGTCTGATCCAAAATAAACTCAAGCTGAGCAACACGTTCCTCCAGTTGTTTTTGTTCTCTCGCCCAGCTCTGGCTTCTCTCAGTTATATCCTGTTCCTGCTGCTCAGAAGCCAAAGTAGCCTCCAGCTTTTGCACCGTCTGTAGCAGAATCTCTTTCTCTTCTTTCTCTTCTGTTATCTTCTCTATCATTAGAAGAGAAAATGCATCCAAGTCTTTCTCTACTTTCTCCATGTGTTCCAGCTTCTCCTTCATTTCAGCAATCTGCTTAGTTTTCTTCTTTCTTCTGCTTTGAAAAAACTCTCTCAACCTTCTGAAGAGCTCCATGTTTATGCCTCTTTACTCACAAGCAAAAACCTCGGAAATGAGAGAAACAGAGACTCGTTCCCAATTATAGACGTTACCTTACTGTGACGTCACAGGGAGATGCCCCGCCCTCCGTCTGTGACGTAACCCGGTCTCTCTTAACCTGACACTATGCGCATGCGCACATTACAGAGGTAAAGAGCGGATAAAATATCATGTCTTCACAGCTTTTCTGTTGTTCCTGAGAGAAGAGCGATATTACAGTCATAAATAAGATAAAAACGGCTGTAAACTGTGTATAAAGCGAGTGAATCCGAGTTGAGAACCGGAAGTTGACCGGAGTGACTCTATGAATGTTGCAGAATCATAAATGACCAGTAGGTGGCAGTGTGATGTGTATTAGAGCTCACTGTCACAGCAGGTCATTAGAAGTAGTGGAGCTCTAATGACGTCATTAATAGCGAGGACAAGACACACAGCAGTTTGGGATTCTTTTATTGACTTTATTGATTAATTGATTTGGAGTATGATTGTGTTTCTGATCAAAGTAAGTTCATGTGTATGGAGTAAAAACAACCTGTACATTTCTCACTTCCAGACAGTATTATGAGATGTTCATCTGCTGGAAGTTCATGTTTAATGCTGCATGTTTTATAGGATTTATGAGCTGGAATAAATGTCCAAACATCTCAATTCAACACTGAGTGATTTTTGTAGTTTGGTAGACTAAAATTAAATACAATAAAAAAGTTATTAACTGAAACTAATCTGAAATAAAACTTCAAAATATAAAGAATCAAAATAAAAACTCAGTACATTTAAAATTATAACAATATATAACAATAATAATAATATTATTAGTTAAATGCAGTGCAGTATTACAGCTTAAATATTTTAATTTTAATTAACTTTAAATACACATTTATAAATATTAAGGCTTTTACTGTGTAATAGATTAAAAACTAAACCGACACTAACATTAAATACCAACAAAAAGTCATAATTTACTGCAATGAAATTGAAAACATCAAAATACAACAAAAATAAATAAAAATGACTATCAATATGTTTAAAACTAAAATAAATCTGGTTCAGTTAAATACAGTGCAGTTTTACAGCCTTATTTCATGTTTATTTTATAAAAGCAGTTTGTGATTATAATTATATATATATATATATATATATATATATATATATATATATATATATATATATATATATATATATATATATATATATATATATATATATATATATATATATATATATATATATATATATATATATATATATATATATATATATATATATATATATATATATATATATATATATATATATATATATATACACTGGGGTGCTTAAGTACCTAAAGGTCTACATTTAAACATATTTTTTTATTTTTAAATGATTAATTTTATTATTATTATATGCAGATTTACACATTTACTCTTTCTGTGCGGTCCGGTACCAATTGACCCACGGACCGGTGTAGTCTGTGGCCCCGGGGTTGGGGACCACTGATAAAAGGAGCACAATACAATATTATTATATGAAAGATTAATTACTATAAAGAAAATAGAAACATACACAAACAAACACGTTATTAACTACTTGCATGATCCATGTGGAACAAAGTCCAAAATTCTTGTGCATATAATAATAATAAATTATTGACCCAATTTAGTGGGTTTATGGACACATCACCATTCTGTATGTCATTTATTTTTGTTTTTACAAAATAGTTTAAAGTCAGCATTCTGTCCTTTTCAAATGTCTGGTTTGAAATGCAAGATCCAACTTCTGGCTTGAAATGAGACTGTGGTTGCAGTGTACAATGATGTGCTACAATGTGTCTAAAGCACAAAAGTGAATGAAATTGTTAATAAAATTCTTATTTGAGTATTTAAGTTCTGTACATTCTGGGCTATATTATTCATAAGAAAGGAAGATTTAGATTTATTAATTGCATTGATTAAATTCAAATCAATGTGCAGATTAATGTAGATGATGATTATTAATGTTTATTAGTACTGTTTACACATTAGGGAGTTTATCTTTTTCAAATCTACTCAATATTTTTGTTTAGGTTATAATTAATTCTGTATTGTTTTCTATTCAAATCTACTCATATTAAATAGATAACTATTAAGGGTCTCATTTAATTAATATTTACTCATTACCAAACCTTGTGAAATTTAATTAATAATATTGCTTGTAATCTGTTGCCTCATTTTTATTGAGTAGATATGGTGTATCTTTTCTTACAGTGTATGCCTTTTCCTTGGCTTTCACCACATCCCTCTTTACCTGCTGCTGCATCTCCTTGTACTCCTGTCTACCTTTTTCATCACTTTGTCGAACCCAATTCTGTTTCTCCAACCACTTCCTCCTTCTGCTCTCCTGCACTTCCTCATTCCACCACCACGTCTCTTTTTCCTCCTTTTCATTTCCAGATGTCACATCAAGTACCTTTCTAACTGTCTCCCTTATCACTTCTGCAGTAGTTCACACAATCATCCAGCACCTCTTCACCACCACTGAGCCCCTGTCTGACCTCTTCCCTGAATCTCACACCACAGTCTTCCTCTGACTAATATACTATAATAATGCTGAGTAATGGTTATAAGCTTGGATTTAAACTAATATAAGCAATGTTATATGTTCTCTGAAGCATATTGCTAAATGATATTTTATAATACTAGATTCTACTACTGATAGCTGAAGCTGAACTACATGGGTGAACTTTATGCACCCTCTTATTTATTATTATTATATTAATTATCATTATATTATAAACTGAACTAGATACATTTCTCAACAGCAAAGATTTTGTGCAAAAATTCTTCTGTTGTGTAATGAAAAAAAAAAATCAGAAGTCTTCTGACATCACAGCTCATTTGCATATCCTAATTCATTTGCCATTATTTAATCTGAATCACAAACACATTATTATTATTATTATTATATATTCTAAGAGTAAACTTAATTTACTTTTTATGTATGACTTTTTATATCTGTAGATAATTTGTGTGTACATTTTTGCTCTTTTACATTTAATTCAATTACACATTTATATTTGTACTTTATGTATTTTATTAGTATTTCTTTGTGACAATGTCTGTTGTGTTGTTCTATAAAAGCTGTGTATGAGAAAAGGAAAATAAAAGACATTTGGGAAAGCTTTTAAAAAGTATTTATAATAACGTACAGATAAAACAAATTTTGTAATTAATAATAAAAATTCATTACTACATCAAAAATGTAGCAAATAACACATCAAACAAAAAAGAATAATACATATCATAAAAATATGCGTCTCAATTTTCTGGTATAAAGCATTAAAGACCAGACAATGTCACAATGAAATACTAAAGAAATACAAAAACTGCAAAAAATAAATGTATAATTAACTCATAAAGAGTAAGAATGACCAGAAAAATGATCTACAAATATAAAATGTCAAATATAAATAAAAAAGACTTTATCCCTCAGCATATAAATTATTATTTTTTTATCACCCTGGACTGAAGACTGAAGAAACAGCGCCATCTAGTGCCGTAAAATGTAAAGTAATAAAATCCATAAATAACTGCTTCCTGTCAGGAAGTCTATAAAAATACACTGTACATTAAAATATTACATACATTTTATAGTTTTCGGAGCATTACATGTTTTCAGTGCTTTTTGTTTCTTGTTTCTTTTAAG
>NC_060887.1:846898-861991 GCF_014805685.1 Silurus meridionalis | reverse complement strand
TTTCTGTTTCTGCTGTTATATATATATATAAGTGCTTTTTCTAAGCATTTTTTATCAGTTATGTTGACTTTTTTTATGTCGCCGAACCCTAATATCTCGAGCACAAGGGGGGAAAAATTTGCCATTTAACGTCGGTTATCTCGGTGCAGCCGCAGAAGAACTCACGGAAGTGGCGGAAAAATCAAGCCTTACAGCTGCTACAGGTGTTGTATTGTATACTGGTGAATCTCTGCTGTTAGTTAGTGCTAGTGTTTGTAGTGTTAGTAGGGGTGCGGCGCGGCTTTGGGAAGAAAAGAGCAGCCGTTGAGAGAGTGCCGGTGGGAAGACACGTACCGGGATACACATGAGCGATAACAACGACCGCCGTGAACCAACATATACCAACAATAACGGACGGTGACAGTGTGAAAGTTTAAATAGGAGCTGGTGATGATGATAAACGAGCACCATATGTGCGCGAATGAAGCGGGAGCTTCAGAGAAAGTGGCAGAGAAAACACCTGCCATGCTGAAGGGGGCCGAAGGGGGCGTGGCAGGTGGATTCCTGACAGATAAACTCTTCAAAAACACGTGCATGCACATTCTCATTTATTAACACACATCATGTACATAAAGAAATTTCAAGCACGTTAATATATTGCCGCCATTTTGATTTTCGTTTATCTCAATCATCGGTTACCTCGATGCTTTTTGGCGACCCCCTAGGACATCGACATAACCGGGTTCCACTGTATTAATAATTTAAATAATATCAAATGAAGAATATTAAATATTTCATATAATAAAAATCAAAAGTGATCTTTCAGAGTTGAATCCCAGTGGAAACGTGACTGATCCGAAGCTGCTGCTTTTCAGCTGATACACACTGTGTGGTCAAAAGTATTTGGACACGTGTCTTTTCCAGACAGATGTGGTTCATAAATTCACCTAAAATGCTCTTAAATGCACCATACAGCCAATTAACATGCAAACTGTGAAACACTTCATATAAACAGAATGTAGAATCACTGAAAGCATTTTAAATGGGATTTAAATACCGCTACAGAGGGAAGCAGGAGCTTTTCTGTAGCTATTATTGCTTTTATGTTCATGGCACAGGACCAAATATCAGTTTATTTTATCTTTCCATAATGAGCTGTAATAAATCATAAATGCTGCGGTGCCAATGGAAGATTAAAGAGAAAAAAAGTCTCCAGGGATCATGATAATTTTTTGGCCCCTGATGATGACTGCTTAATAAGCTGATTTAGATTCCTACAGCTGTGCTCCTGGATCTATGTGCTGAATTGGGTCCAGTACTACAGAGGGAAACACACCAGAACCATGCCATCCCCGTCCAAATACAGGTCCTCACCACTCTGGGGTTAATGACAACAGGTTGTTTCTAGTGGGAAATGGCAGACAGGGTCTGCTATAGGTCTGGTATCTGCCCCTGAGTGTCATAATGCCTGTCATTTTGGATGTTATTATTAAGGTGGGTAGTCGATACATCAGGTTTTCCTTCACTGTGGCACACTGACCTGCTTCAGCACATGATTCCTTTATCCTGACACATAGCAGTGTAGGGAACAGACTACAGGCAGCTGCAGGACGTGATGACTGGCTTCTTGGTGACTTTAACAACATGTAGAAATTGTAAACATTGTCCTGATGTAGTCTATAATATGACAGGTGACAGAGGCTTCACCCCTTTACATGCTCCTCACCTCCTGAAATGCAGATGTGGAGCTCTGGATGTCTCAGGTGGAAGACTTCTATACCACCCGGAAAAAGTGTACAAGAGGGTACAAAAGTGTACAACACCACAGGGTGTGTGGTGTTTTGCACAATGTGGCACTGAGGACCAGTTTCCCTCTCCCTCCTGACCTCCCTCCCCCTCAGCATTATGACCCCGAGCCACAGCCCCCTGCCCCACAAGAGGTATATAAACTAAGTGGAAAAATCCATGAGGAGGTCATACAGCGTTTGTAAGGAAGACAAAAATAATGGTTGTTAATAGTGTTTATTGTGACTCTTTGTAGAAAAAGATTAAAATCAAGATTTAAAAAAAGATTAAAAAAAGTTTTTGAAAAGACAGAAATAAAAAATGATTAAAAGACAAGACGATCTACAAGATACAATAGCTTTACACTCAGCTTTATACTATTGACTATAAGTGTAAAACTATCATAAATAGCCATAAGAGAAACAGAAAGTATTTCTCCTTTTCTTTTGAATGTTTTCTTGTCTCAGCTGATCAACACTTTCCTCCCATCGCTCTCGGACTCTCATATAACGATCTGTTTTATTCTCTGAAGTCTTCTTTTCTTCCTCACAGAGATTCTGGGTATCCTGGAGCCCCCTGTTGGTCTGAAGCTGTAAGTTGTTCCTCTCCTCTATGTCAAGTTTAGTTTTCTCTCTTTCATCCTCTTGTTTTTCTTTCAAATCCAACGTGGGCTTAAAGTGAGCAACACGTTCCTCCAGTCGCTCTTTCTCTCTGATCAAATGATCTCTCTCCTGCTCTGCACTATTTTTTACTTTCTCACAGTGATTCTGAGTATCCTGGAGCTCCATGGTGGTCTGTTCCAAAGTGACCTCAAGCTCAGCAACATGTTCCTCCACTTTCTTTTGTTCTCTCGTCCAGCTCTCTCTCTCACATTCTACAGTTTTCTCCAGTTCCTTATGGATTTTCAGGGAAGACTGGAGCTCCATGGTGGTCTGATCCAAAATAAACTCAAGCTGAGCAACACGTTCCTCCAGTTGTTTTTGTTCTCTTGCCCAGCTCTGGCTTCTCTCAGTTATGTCCTGTTCCTGCTGCTTGCGTTTAGAAGCCAAAGTAGCCTCCAGCTTTTGCACCGTCTGTAGCAGAATGGCTTTCTCTTCTTTCTCTTCTGTTAACTTCTCTATTATTAGAAGAGAAAATGCATCCAAGTCTTTCTCTACTTTCTCCATGTGCTCCAGCTTCTCCTTCATTTCAGCAATCTGCTTAGTTTTCTTTGTTCTTCTGCTTTGAAAAAAGTCTCTTAACCTTCTGAAGAGCTCCATGTTTATGCCTCTTTACTCACAAGCAAAAACCTCGGAAATGAGAGAAACAGAGACGCCTTCCCAATTATAAATGTTGCCTTACTGTGACGTCACAGGGAGATGCCACGCCCTCCGTCTGTGACGTAACCCGGTCTCTCTTAACCTGACACTATGCGCATGCGCACATTACAGAGGTAAAGAGCGGATAAAATATCATGTCTTCACAGCTTTTCTGTTGTTCCTGAGAGAAGAGCGATATTACAGTCATAAATAAGATAAAAACGGCTGTAAACTGTGTATAAAGCGAGTGAATCCGAGTTGAGAACCGGAAGCTGACCGGAGTGACTCTATGAATGTTGCAGAATCATAAATGACCAGTAGGTGGCAGTGTGATGTGTATTAGAGCTCACTGTCACAGCAGGTCATTAGAAGTAGTGGAGCTCTAATGACGTCATTAATAGCGAGGACAAGACACACAGCAGTTTGGGATTCTTTTATTGACTTTATTGATTAATTGATTTGGAGTATGATTGTGTTTCTGATCAAAGTAAGTTCATGTGTATGGAGTAAAAACAACCTGTACATTTCTCACTTCCAGACAGTATTATGAGATGTTCATCTGCTGGAAGTTCATTTTTAATGCTGCATGTTTTATAGGATTTATGAGCTGGAATAAATGTCCAAAAACCTCAATTCAACACTGAGTGATTTTTGTAGTTTGGTAGATATTAGATCTTTTGATGTATTATTCTTTTTAAAATATCTGTGTTTTAAATACACATTTATAAATATCAAGGCTTTTACTGGGTAATAAATTAAAAACATAAAGTCATAATTTACTGAAATGAAATTGAAAACATCAAAATACAACAAAAATAAATAAAATGACTATCAATATGTTTAAAACTAGAATAAATCTGGTTCGGACAGTTAAATACAGTGCAGTATTACAGCCTTATTTCATGTTCATTTTATAATCACAGTTTGTCATTATAATATTAATAATAATAATAATAATAATAATAATAATAATAATAATAATACTTTATTGCAATAGGGTGCTTTAGTACCTAAAGGTCTACATTTAAACATACTTTTATATTCTAAAATTATAAATTTTTATGATTATTATATGAAGATTTCCACATTTATATGATATTTATATTTATATGACATTTATATGATACACATACATAATGTATGTGTATATATTTATATATATATATTTTTTTATATATAGTAGACTGTTTATTCAGCTTGCTACTCCTTACTGCCATAACCCTGTGATCTGTAACCTTCATAGCCTTTATATTTATTCACTGTATATACCTCATATATATACCACTGCTGTAAATATGCCAGATAGTTATCTGCACTGTAAATATGCTAGATATTTATCTGCACTTTTTGCACAACTGCTACATTTTGCACTTCTGGTAGATGCCAAACTGCATTTCGTTGCTGTGTACCTGTACAATGCAATGACAATAAAGTTGTATCTATCTATCTATCTATCTATCTATCTATCTATCTATCTATCTATCTATCTATCTATCTATCTATCTATCTATCTATCTATCTATCTATCTATATATCCTACAGATTAATCACTATAAAGAAAATAGAAACATACACAAGAATGTTATTAACAACTTGTACACTGTACTGCACGATCCATGTGGAATATAATGTGCATATAATAATGAATATTGTGAATGTAAACAAACATTCAGCAGTAGTTGAAAAAAATCAGGTCAGTCTCTGAGCATAAGCACTGAATCACTTGGAATTTACTCGCTCAATAATAAAAACTCTTTGCTATAGTTGTGAGGTGACTGATACACAAAGCCATGGAGCAGTTGGACACTGGGGAGACAATCAGATGAATGAAAGTAGAAAATGTGATAAAACCCTAAAGTTTATTGTGAGATTTGAGTCGTGATCGTTCAGATGCACAGTGTAGCAGCAATGACACAAACTTCACTTCACAACAAGAGCAAAAATACATGAATGAAAAAATTAATGAATTGTACAATACATGAATGAATGAAAATACATGAATGAAAATGAAAAATGAAATTAAAATTTATTAAATGGAAAAAAAAAAAAAATCCAATGTTATTCTGTTATTCAATTCTCTCATACTGACCACTGGATGTTCTTCATGGCACCTCATGGTAAAGACTCTCTGATGACAGGAGACTCCACCATGATGCCGAGGCGATAAGAAGATCAGTAACATCCTGAAACAGACCTCACAAGGGTCCATTAAAGAAGTCGAGTCCTCGTGCTGTGCGTCAGGTGCAGAAGCTGCTTCACAAAACAGACACACGAGTGCTGCAGCATCGCTTTAATCACTTCTTATCTTCTCTATCATTAGAAGAGAAAATGCATCCAAGTCTTTCTACTTTCTCCATGTGCTCCAGCTTCTCCTTCATTTCAGCAATCTGCTTAGTTTTCTTTGTTCTTCTGCTTTGAAAAAATTCTCTTAACCTTCTGAAGAGCTCCATGTTTATGCCTCTTTACTCACAAGCAAAAACCTCGGAAATGAGAGAAACAGAGGCCTTCCCAATTATAAATGTTGCCTTACTGTGACGTCACAGGAGATGCCCGCCCTCCGTCTGTGACGTAACCCGGTCTCTCTTAACCTGACACTATGCGCATGCGCACATTACAGAGGTAAAGAGCGGATAAAATATCATGTCTTCACAGCTTTTCTGTTGTTCCTGAGAGAAGAGCGATATTACAGTCATAAATAAGATAAAACGGCTGTAAACTGTGTATAAAGCGAGTGAATCCGAGTTGAGAACCGAAGCTGACCGAGTGACTCTATGAATGTTGCAGAATCATAAATGACCAGTAGGTGGCAGTGTGATGTATTAGAGCTCACTGTCACAGCAGGTAATTAGAAGTAGTGGAGCTCTAATGACGTCATTAATAGCGAGGACAAGACACACAGCAGTTTGGGATTCTTTTATTGACTTTATTGATTAATTGATTTGGAGTATGATTGTGTTTCTGATCAAAGTAAGTTCATGTGTATGGAGTAAAACAACCTGTACATTTCTCACTTCCAGACAGTATTATGAGATGTTCATCTGCTGGAAGTTCATTTTAATGCTGCATGTTTTATAGGATTTATGAGCTGGAATAAATGTCCAAAACCTCAATTCAACACTGAGTGATTTTTGTAGTTTGGTAGATATTAGATCTTTTGATGTATTATTCTTTTAAAATATCTGTGTTTTAAATACACATTTATAAATATCAAGGCTTTACTGGGTAATAAATTAAAAACATAAAGTCATAATTTACTGAAATGAAATTGAAAACATCAAAATACAACAAAAATAAATAAAATGACTATCAATATGTTTAAAACTAGAATAAATCTGGTTCGACAGTTAAATACAGTGCAGTATTACAGCCTTATTTCATGTTCATTTTATAATCACAGTTTGTCATTATAATATAATAATAATAATAATAATAATAATAATAATAATAATAATAATAATACTTTATTGCAATAGGGTGCTTTAGTACCTAAAGGTCTACATTTAAACATACTTTTATATTCTAAAATTATAAATTTTATGATTATTATATGAAGATTTCCACATTTATATGATATTTATATTTATATGACATTTATATGATACACATACATAATGTATGTGTATATATTTATATATATATATTTTTTATATATAGTAGACTGTTTATTCAGCTTGCTACTCCTTACTGCCATAACCCTGTGATCTGTAACCTTCATAGCCTTTATATTTATTCACTGTATATACCTCATATATATACCACTGCTGTAAATATGCCAGATAGTTATCTGCACTGTAAATATGCTAGATATTTATCTGCACTTTTTGCACAACTGCTACATTTTGCACTTCTGGTAGATGCCAAACTGCATTTCGTTGCTGTGTACCTGTACAATGCAATGACAATAAAGTTGTATCTATCTATCTATCTATCTATCTATCTATATTATCTATCTATCTATCTATCTATCTATCTATCTATCTATCTATCTATCTATATATCTATATATCCTACAGATTAATCACTATAAAGAAAATAGAAACATACACAAGAATGTTATTAACAACTTGTACACTGTACTGCACGATCCATGTGGAATATAATGTGCATATAATAATGAATATTGTGAATGTAAACAAACATTCAGCAGTAGTTGAAAAAAATCAGGTCAGTCTCTGAGCATAAGCACTGAATCACTTGGAATTTACTCCAATAATAAAACTCTTTGCTATAGTTGTGAGGTGACTGATACACAAAGCCATGGAGCAGTTGGACACTGGGGAGACAATCAGATGAATGAAAGTAGAAAATGTGATAAAACCCTAAAGTTTATTGTGAGATTTGAGTCGTGATCGTTCAGATGCACAGTGTAGCAGCAATGACACAAACTTCACTTCACAACAAGAGCAAAATACATGAATGAAAAATTAATGAATTGTACAATACATGAATGAATGAAAATACATGAATGAAAATGAAAAATGAAATTAAAATTTATTAAATGGAAAAAAAAAAAAAATCCAATGTTATTCTGTTATTCAATTCTCTCATACTGACCACTGGATGTTCTTCATGGCACCTCATGGTAAAGACTCTCTGATGACAGGAGACTCCACCATGATGCCGAGGCGTAAGAAGATCAGTAACATCCTGAAACAGACCTCACAAGGGTCCATTAGAAGTCGAGTCCTCGTGTCAGGTGCAGAAGCTGCTCAGACAACGTGTGCTGCAGCATCGCTTTAATCACTTCTTATTTCAAGAAATCTTACCAAGTGTAATTATTTTACTGCACTGGCAAATCATTTGACTTGTTTCTAGTCTGTAGAGTTTCTTCTTAAATCATGCTTTTATTTCTTTATTTTGACGGATATTTTTTGCAGTGGACGCGTCATAATGTGTGCTGTGTGTTTTTATCCCTGACCACCGAGCACCATAGAGTGAATAAAAATGTATTAATATTCTTCATTCATACAATTCGTACAAGATGATTCATACACATCAATACAATTCATTTTAGAACTGTATTAATAGTGTAAAGAGTAAAGTTTGAAGTCATCGAGGATGTAACACGACTTTAAAAAAGAGCTGGAATAAATAGAGTGAGAACAGCAGCCGCTGCACAGACTCCAGATCACACACTCTCATACAGTATTAGAAAAGCACTTGTATTCCTCTCAACCGAGAACAGAAAGCTGAGGGTACATTGGGAACAAGTTTCCCAAAACTGTATAGTTGCAATCTGGAAAACATATTGCCTGAATCATTATTTCTGCTCATTTATGCTGTGCAGATGATTGTGTGGATCCATAGGGTAGTGGTCGTCACATCTGCTTTACACACAGAAGGTCCTTCCAGTGGAACCATGCAGGTTGCAAACATGAGTGAGGTTTATATATTACTCACAAATTGTTACTCAATCCTGGAAATAAATAAACAGTTTTGCATGTTTCTGCATTGTGGTTGAAACAGAAATGGAGGAAGAGCATTCCAAAATTAGAATCAGAGACTCAAGGGCATGGCTCCACTGGGGGTCGAACCCAGGACCTTCTGCGTGTAAAGCAGACGTGATGACCGCTACACTATGGAACCTGTTGCTGAGAAGGTTGATGTCCAATGTGCATAAATAGAAACATATCTCTCAAAATCTAACTGGAAAAATATAAATTAAACTTATAAAATTCACTGACTCAAATGTCACAATCATCTCCACTGTTTTGAGCGTGTTATGCTCCAGGTTTTTATGACTGCACCATGTCTCTCAGGTCTTTCTTCACTGAAGCAGGGTCGTTGGCTGAAAACTGATTTTCTGTTTTTGATTGACTGCTACACCATGGAATCTGGAATATTTTCAGACAACATTTACTTTCACTCATTACATTTTTACACAAATATCTGTCATTTTTACTTCTTACATTTTCAAAACCGGCTCGTTACTTTGTTTTAATCCATTGATTTGGTTAAATGTCAATATTTTTTTTTTTTTTACCGAGCAAACCATTTCCTGTCATTGTGCATCTTTTTCAATCCACTGGTGTATAATGTCCTGCCTCACTCACCACAGATGTAGACTAGTTTACTGAGCTAAGAATCAGCAGGCAGAAAACAACAAGAAGTAAAGCTGTGCCTTTGTAAAATAAAGTAAACAGACAGGGGGCGCTCTCTGTGCGAAATGTGCGATTATGTTGAGATTAAATATTTAATTTGATTGACACCCCTAATATTAATATGATGTGAGGTTCAGTTACCAACGTGACACTAAAACAGGTAGAAGTAGCAGCTACTTTTAACTTAAGTACATGTCAGAGCCAAAACTTCTTTATACTTTTTTACTCAAGTGAAAGTTATCAGTACTTTAACTTTACCTGAGTATTTTAAAACATGAGTATCTGTACTTCTACTTAAGTAAAGGATGTGTGTACTTTTGCCACCTCTGGTACAGTATGAGGTAATGGCCTGTGATGTCATCACTCTGAGGTAAAATATCTATATCAGTGACGTCTGCTCCGTGGGATATTATTAAGTCTATTAAGGGTCCGTGGTGTGCCCGGAGGGAACGATACCTGGGCGGGCCGCGTAGGTGAGCTGGACCAGAGTAGAGACAAGCGGAGTTGAGGTGCTGGGAGCATTAGTTTCAAGAATTTACCTGGGACGAGTGAGCATCCGTCCGTAATGTTTCCAGCACCTCTTTCCACTCTCGCAGCTGGGCATGCTTTGCATGTAGATCGCAAATCTGTTTCTCCAAAGCCTCCAGCTCCAACTCCACCGTTTACAACTCAAAGGAGTCCTCACCTGTGCTCAAAGGCAGACACACAACCGACATAGTGCTTATAATCGCGAACAGATTTAGGAAAAAATGTGAGGCAATGAATGTAGTCAACACTAGTGGTAGTCGAGTTAATGAGCTACAGGCACAAGTCAGGAAGACAAAATACTATTCAGGTTGATTTAAAGAGGAAAAAGAGGTATATAAATAGTAAAGTTTAGTTTGAAAATGCCAACAAAAATACAAACACGGAACTTGCGGCAAACAAGTCAAACACAGGAAGCTACATCACAGGAAAGTGAATAAAGCGTGAACACGTTTCTTCATGCCAGTTTTGTTATGAACATCATTATAGTTAGGACTGAAAACGAGGGCATAAAGAGAGTGTAATGGCTGCATTTCCAGACTTATTGAAGGAAAATATGTACACTGGGGATCAAAATCAGAGAACAATTTATAAACAATTGAACAATTCTGAAAAAATGTCATCTTCACTGCTCAGTTGAAGGAGTTTTTGTCCTGTCTATACCATGCTACCAGAACACCTTTTCCACAAAATAACTAAGGCATTTAAAAAAAAACATTATTTTGCAGAAAACACACTGATCAAAATTAGAGAACACTTTCAGATACCTTCCAGTTATTTGTGTAATCTGGCACCTGGTGCTAATTTCCTTGATTATCTGTTAACCTCTATTTAACTGGCAGCCTAACTTCCAGTTTCACTGACTCTGCAAGATGGTGGGCCGTTCTAAAGTGACTGAACAGCAGGTTGTCCAGATGAAGGCCAAAGGAATGACCCTATCAGCCATAGCAAGACAAGTTGGTCGTTCCAAATATGTGATTTCAAGAATATTGAATCTTTACAACATCACAAACTCATTCAAGTCTGCCAAGAAGGCTGGTCGTCCATGGAAGACAAATACAAGAGAGGACAGGATACTGCGGAGGATCTCAATGGGCAATCGTTTCCACACTGCAGCTGGAATTGCTCACCAGTTCAGTGCTGAACAGGGAGTAAGGATCTGTCTCGTCATACAGTGTCTCGACGTTTAAGAGCATTAGGACTGAAAGCCCACTCTGCACAGTACAAACCCAAATAACCTGCAGGATTTCATCTTCATGATCACAACACTTCAAACAAAACATCTACAGTACATACAGGATTCAGGGCCATTTTCGATATTTATATATATGTAATTTGTATTATTTATATTAGAGTCTTTAATGCATATGTTTAAAAAATGACCATGTTACTGTATGTACAATGATACTAATTGTGTTCATGTATTGCAAACACTTAATTAGGAACACATAATGTGTGTGTGTGTGTGTGTGTGTGTGTGTGTGTGTGTGTGTGTGTGTGTGTAATTATTTGTACAAAGAGTTCCGTCTCATCACTTTCATTATTTTAGATCAAACATGTGCCCTACTACTATCAGGTAAAATACAATGTACTCGTAGGAAAAAACACCAAAAACAAAGTGTCCAAAAACGTACGACCCCTAGGCTGAAATAGTCCACGCAGAAACAAAACAGAGTAAGAACAGGAGTTTTGAGGGTTGGGATTTGGACTGTAGTTTATGTTAACAGTCTGCTACACTGACTCAGGACTACAGTTTGTATCTGATCATCACTTCACCTCAACATCATTTAGCTGTAATAAATGGACATTTAGTGAAACCCAGATGAGGACGGGTTCCCTCTTGAGTCTGGTTCCTCTCAAGGTTTCTTCCTTATGCCGTCTCGGGGAGTTTTTTCTCGCCATAGTCGGCACCGGCTTGTTCATCAGAGACAAACTTACACATAAACATCTCATTTATTTTTATCACCACATTATCTGTGTAAAGCTGCTTCGAAACAATGTTCATTGTTAAAAACGCAATACAAATAAAAATGAATTGAAAATCTGGTTTTGTTGAAATAACAGGTTAACAGATGATAACTGGATAAATAACTAATGAATAAAAGCTCCATCCAGCCAATTAACATGCAAACTGCAGAAACACTTCATATAAACAGAATGTAGAATCACTAAAAGCATTTTAAATGAGATTCATTTGTCTGTTTTGTGTACATACAGGATTCAGGGCCATTTTTCTAGATTGATATTTGAAGGTAATTTTGTATTAAAATAATATTTTGCAGTGTGTTTGCTTTAAGTGCTTTGGGACTCAAGTCTCCAGCTGGTCATGTGACCAGAGTGCTGTACAGAATCGATTTTATGATGTCATAATACAAATTTGAGTATCTCATTGACAACCACCAAACAAACAAACAGCAGCAAGAAGCAGCAGCGATTAGCAGCAACTAAGAAACATTTGAAGATTTTCAAAATTTGATGGAAATTTGCCAAAAAGATTTATGGCTCCATGAATTAATAAATAGAAACATTAAGATTTATAATCAAATCGAATCCACATGTCAAGATTTGATCATAACCTTTGGTAAAATAAAAGCTGATTCTTTTATGTAAAACACTATTTGTCAACAAACATTAGGGACCTTTGGGTCTTCAATATCAAGGTTTACATCAAATGTTAGGATCTTTTAGAGATCTTTTCCAAACATTGGAGCATTAATTGTTTTTGTAATTAAACCAACATGCTTTTTATTATTAAACTTCTCTCTGGACACGCACTGTGGGCGTGTCTCTGTTTATTCAGGTCTGTGCGCCAGTAATGGCGAGTCGAGGCGAGCAAGACGAGGTTCTCAAAGTGGAAATATGCTCATTATTTCACTTTAGTTGAGTATAAAGACAAAACTTTTTAGTCTAATGTAAGCTGTGTATTTCTGGTTCGAAGCTCGTATCTACTGCGATAGCAACACCTCCAGAAGCTCCATGCCTGAGGAGCTAGAAGCTAAAGCTAACCCGTGTTCTGTTCTACATTGTTGATAGTTTTCATACTTCAGCTGTGAAAGGAACATGTTTAAGAGCTCAACACAACAGCTTTTATGATGCAGAAGCCACTTTAGTTTTTTTAAGTAAAGGATGTGTACTTTTGCCACCTCTGGTACAGTATGAGGTAATGGCCTGTGATGTCATCACTCTGAGGTAAAATATCTATATCAGTGACGTCTGCTCCATGTGGGATATTATTAAGTCTATTAAGGGTCCGTGGTGCCCGGAGGGAACGATACCTGGGCGGGCGTAGTAGGTGAGCTGGACCAGAGTAGAGACAAGCGAGTTGAGGTGCTGGGAGCATTAGTTTCAAGAATTTACCTGGGACGAGTGAGCATCCGTCCGTAATGTTTCCAGCACCTCTTTCCACTCTCGCAGCTGGGCATGCTTTGCATGTAGATCGCAAATCTGTTTCTCCAAAGCCTCCAGCTCCAACTCCACCGTTTACAACTCAAAGGTCCTCACCTGTGCTCAAAGGCAGACACACAACCGACATAGTGCTTATAATCACGAACAGATTTAGGAAAAATGTGAGGCAATGAATGTAGTCAACACTAGTGGTAGTCGAGTTAATGAGCTACAGGCACAAGTCAGGAAGACAAAATACTATTCAGGTTGATTTAAAGAGGAAAAGAGGTATATAAATAGTAAAGTTTAGTTTGAAAATGCCAACAAAATACAAACACGGAACTTGCGGCAAACAAGTCAAACACAGGAAGCTACATCACAGGAAAGTGAATAAAGCGTGAACACGTTTCTTCATGCCAGTTTTGTTATGAACATCATTATAGTTAGGACTGAAAACGAGGGCATAAAGAGAGTGTAATGGCTGCATTTCCAGACTTATTGAAGGAAAATATGTACACTGGGGATCAAAATCAGAGAACAATTTATAAACAATTGAACAATTCTGAAAAATGTCATCTTCACTGCTCAGTTGAAGGAGTTTTTGTCCTGTCTATACCATGCTACCAGAACACCTTTTCCACAAAATAACTAAGGCATTTAAAAAACATTATTTTGCAGAAAACACACTGATCAAAATTAGAGAACACTTTCAGATACCTTCCAGTTATTTGTGTAATCTGGCACCTGGTGCTAATTTCTTGATTATCTGTTAACCTCTATTTAACTGGCAGCCTAACTTCCAGTTTCACTGACTCTGCAAGATGGTGGGCGTTCTAAAGTGACTGAACAGCAGGTTGTCCAGATGAAGGCCAAAGGAATGACCCTATCAGCCATAGCAAGACAAGTTGGTCGTTCCAAATATGTGATTTCAAGAATATTGAATCTTTACAACATCACAAACTCATTCAAGTCTGCAAGAAGGCTGGTCGTCCATGGAAGACAAATACAAGAGAGGACAGGATACTGCGGAGGATCTCAATGGGCAATCGTTTCCACTGCAGCTGGAATTGCTCACCAGTTCAGTGCTGAACAGGGTAAGGATCTGTCTCGTCATACAGTGTCTCGACGTTTAAGAGCATTAGGACTGAAAGCCCACTCTGCACAGTACAAACCCAAATAACCTGCAGGATTTCATCTTGATCACAACACTTCAAACAAAACATCTACAGTACATACAGGATTCAGGGCCATTTTCGATATTTATATATATGTAATTTTGTATTATTTATATTAGGAGTCTTTAATGCATATGTTTAAAAAATGACCATGTTACTGTATGTACAATGATACTAATTGTGTTCATGTATTGCAAACACTTAATTAGGAACACATAATGTGTGTGTGTGTGTGTGTGTGTGTGTGTGTGTGTGTGTGTGTGTAATTATTTGTACAAAGAGTTCCGTCTCATCACTTTCATTATTTTAGATCAAACAGTGCCCTACTACTATCAGGTAAAATACAATGTACTCGTAGGAAAAACCAAAAACAAAGTGTCCAAAAACGCACGACCCCAGGCTGAAATAGTCCACGAGAAACAAAACAGAGTAAGAACAGGAGTTTTGAGGGTTGGGATTTGGACTGTAGTTTATGTTAACAGTCTGCTACACTGACTCAGGACTACAGTTTGTATCTGATCATCACTTCACCTCAACATCATTTAGCTGTAATAAATGGACATTTAGTGAAACCCAGATGAGACGGTTCCTCTTGAGTCTGGTTCCTCTCAAGGTTTCTTCCTTATGCCGCTCGGGAGATAGTCGGCAGTTCATCAGAGACAAACTTACACATAAACATCTCATTTATTTTTATCACCACATTATCTGTGTAAAGCTGCTTGAAACAATGTTCATTGTTAAAACGCAATACAAATAAAATGAATTGAAAATCTGGTTTTGTTGAAATAACAGGTTAACAGATGATAACTGGATAAATAACTAATGAATAAAAGCTCCACGAGTGAG